>NC_136751.1:4300000-4350000 GCF_936440315.1 Barbus barbus
CAAGGTGATAAAGGATCACTGTCTTTCTCTCAAGGAAGGCCATCTGTCAGACCTTGTGCGTGTGTGTATGTGTGTGTGTGTGTGGTTCAGAAGGATAAAGAGTGGGCATCTAATCATCCTAAGCCAAGCTTCAGCCATGTGTGTTTACACAGTTGGTGACCACCATCACGATCACAAACAGAGCCCGTTCACAACCCGAGGTGATGACAACTTCAGAGACATAAGAATGAGCTACGAGACTGCGCTCTGTACTGTCAGTATACTGCTCACCGTCATTCCAACAGGCTATAAAATGAGTGTAAATGTCCTGCAAAACCAACATAAATGTGTCAGCACTATTATAGGAAGAGTAAAGCTTTGGCTCGGCTCAGAGGAAGCCTTTAAAACTACTTTACATTCTCCTACTCATATATCATAAAGCGTTGCTCAGAAGTTACCTCAGAAAATGAGTTAAGTAGCAATGGCGCTGAAGACATGGATATGGAAATTGACTTTATGAGATGTGAAATGAAGACAAGACAATACGATACTATGATTGCATTATCATATCACCACATTAATATTTTGCAACGATGCAGAATTTTGCTTTAGTATACTCTACTTCAAGCAGATAATGATGTCTTTGCAAGGATCCCCTCCCTAAAATATAACGACAGCTACAAATTTTCATATGTAAGACCTATTTATATTAAAAAATAGCATGATATTATAAAGACATGTTGTTTATAACTTTTATATTGTCACTGTACTAAAGCCAAAGCTAATTAATAAAGTGTTATCTGGAAAATATTTAATTTTTATTAAATTGTCTACCCGTTATTTAAGTAATGTTGCATATATAAATATATATTTTAAGTAAATAAGTTAACTTTGACAGCCTTAAAATATATATTTTGGAAAAAAAAAAAATACTACTACATTTTTCATTAAAATGAATCATGGTTTTTACAGTTAACTAAAACTGAAAAAATCTATATGTGTATGCATAAAAATAACAGAACAAAAATATTAATAAAGAACAAAATGATCTAAATATTGTTAAAAGCTATAATAATATCTCAATGTTACTAAAATAACACTGAATTGCATTTCCTAGTGAAACAGGAATCACACTAGACCAAATCTGAATAAAACGATGACTAAATATGCAGTTGGTTAACATTATGGTCCAAATGATGTCAGCAGAAAGGCAATATCATTCATTTTTGAAGAAAAATTACAAAGACAAACCACATTTTTCTATGTGAATAATGTGTACAGATGAATCATTCACACTAAGAGTGTTATTACATGTAATAAGAAAGTAGATTGGGTTCATTTTGATTTCATATTCATTGTAATTGCTGCAATTTCGTGGACCACTAAAAATTCTAATCACATTGTACCTGCACAACGACAGTAAAGAGCTTGAAGTTCAAACAGAAAGGCATGCAAAAGACTGAAAAGGTTTAACTAATTGACTGACTGACTCCCACAAGCTTATTGTCACCGACAGAAAGAAGAGAAACACACCCGTTTCACACACGAACACACACAATTTCTCACAATCTCTCCCCTGAGCGAACACACACACACACATGAACCCCTCCCTGAGTGTATAAACACTCACACACACTGATTGAAGATCGCTCAGCTTGTGTGAAGTGAAACAGGGACGGCGCTCTGTAGAGAGCCGAGAGTGTGAGATTGCTAAACACTGATGTACAGATGTGTGAGTGGAGAGAGAGATACTGAAGTGTGTTAAGAGAATAACAGCTGCTTGGAGGAACACAGGGAGTCCTACATTTTGTGCTTCAGTGGTGAGAAATGTGGTTTAATTAGCAGTAACATTTTCAGTATCCAGAGACCAGCCTAACACATGGCCGTACATACACACACACAAACACACACCTCACGCACACGGTCGGTAGTTAAAAAGCGGCCATCCTCGGCCACAAGCGCAGAAAGTTTTAATGTGACAACCAGCGGTTGCTACCGTCAATGTGAGTCAGTGTTTATGTGCAATTAAAGCATGTCATTTTAATAAATCTGTAACAATGCGCTCACTACTAAGGGAATACACAGATTAGGGGGTCCCAAAATAAATGCCTAATTGTGAGAACACAAAGGTTCATTTAAAATATATTATCTTCATAACAATTTGAGTGAGACCTTTAAAAAGAAATTATAATAATTTTTTTACAACGTAAAACTTGATCTTATTCTGCAGCATGATTTGAGATTATCTAAAGAGCATCTTGAGCTTCATTAAAACGAAGAACATCTCATCATCTGTGCACATGTGAGTTCACATGATGTCACAAATGTACTATTTTAGAAATAGTGAAAAATCAAAACATTTCTTTGTGTTAAATATTTTAAACCCTTATACTTTGCATATTTCTATGTATAAACTACATACATATAGAATTTTATTTAACCCTCAACACTAAATATATAAATTCAGTGCTGAAATATATCAAAATATATTTCAATATATATGATTTTATAATATATTTAATATAAAAAACGTCACGTACAGAAGTTCTTACCCTTTTTCACCTTGTCTTGTGCGGCAGGTTCAGCGTTAAATCAAGTATACGGCAATCCCAAAATCCATCGCAATATCCATCCCAAAATTCCAGCTGCAGAGTTCTGGTTAGATCCACACAAGTGAGTGAATTTGAGAGACAGGTGTGCCCTCAATGTATGAACTGATGATTTCAGTGTATGATCACAAAGACACAGAGAGAGAAAGAGAGAAAGGCAGAGAAGACTGAAGGAACTCTCGAATGAAACCCTTCAAGTCTGATAGATTCAGCGTGCGACACAAATATCTCTCACTCTTTTAGAAACGGGGTGAAAGAAGGCGCTCCGAAATCTTAGAGGAAGAGTCCCGGGAAGGTTGAAATGGTATGTAGTCCATGCCTCAAAGGATCAGAGAGACTCCTAAAAGAGACAGACAAGGGACAGTTAGTCCTTACCCTGAGGCACTCCTAGAAGAAGAAACCAGTGCAGAACAACCCTAAATCAGCTTTCTGTCACTCGCACAGACACATTTGAGGTCCTCTTCCATCTTCCTCACGTCTCGGGGCTTGTGAACAGTGTTAATCTCTCGCCGTTGTGCTCTGATCTGCAGCTGAAAGGTACAGAGCAAGCGAAGCACCTCCCCCACCTCCACTAATCCGGCCCTCTCTGTGACAGCCCATTTTTGCTCCAGCCAATCAGGACGAAGGCCTGCCTGCATTCTCTGCCCCCTCTCTCTCATGCACTAACACTGAACACATTATACACTGGATACTCTATTACACTCGACAGACTAATGCACAGAAAAACCCAAAGTCTGGATCCGACAACGTACAGATGGTTCAGTTAAAATTTGTGTTGAAGTGAGTCATTTGTTTTTAAAGAGCGTTGTTAATTTGAGTCTGAAGTGACATGATTGACACCGACAGTTGGCTATGCAATAAAACTGGAAGGAAGAAATACAAAATATCGAATATGTTTTGCTGATTTTCCAAGATGATATTTAGGAAGTAGATTTGATTTTCTTGAGCAGTGACTGCTCAGAAGGTACAAATATAATACAATTTGGGTACTGATTTGTACAATTTTAGGTACTGATGTGTACCTTTAAGTTACTTACGTGCACCCTTTAGGGCTAAATAAGGTACAAAGGTGCACCTTTTGAAAAACTACCACCCCAGCGAGAGTGTAATAATCTCACTTGTTTCGCTACTTGAGTATCACTAACCTCAACAAACTGCTTAGATTTCCCAAGATACCAGAGTCTGCAATCAAAAGTCACAATTCATTTAAACCAAATAATCTGAGCTGCTATCCATGTAAATTTTATAGCTTTATACTCTCTCACTGTATGTCAACAATTGACTCATTTGTTTCTATTTTTAGTTTTATAAAAAGCTGATGACTTCAGTAAACATACCTGAGAACATCATTAGGTCTCCTTTGTTGGACAATTTGTTGGACAGTCGTACAATACATTTCACTACATGTCGTACTATGTATGTATACTCACCTAAAGGATTATTAGGAACACCTGTTCAATTTCTCATTAATGCAATTATCTAATCAACCAATCACATGGCAGTTGCTTCAATGCATTTAGGGGTGTGGTCCTGGTCAAGACAATCTCCTGAACTCCAAAATGAATGTCAGAATGGGAAAGAAAGGTGATTTAAGCAATTTTGAGCGTGGCATGGTTGTTGGTGCCAGACGGGCCGGTCTGAGTATTTCACAATCTGCTCAGTTACTAGGATTTTCATGCACAACCATTTCTAGGGTTTACAAAGAATGGTGTGAAAAGGGAAAAACATCCAGTATGCGGCAGTCCTGTGGGCGAAAATGCCTTATTGATGCTTGTTGGAAACTTTTTCCTTCGTCAAAGCAGAGACCAGGAGACTTTGGGATAAGTTACTCTTTATTGAGAACTCGCAGTAGTCGCTGTAGTCATCCAAGTCTGACTCAAACAGTATACATTGTAGTTTATATACATTTCAAGGGGGAGGGATTTACATAGAGGTGGATACACTCGGAAATGAAGTATACAGGTTTAGGAACCCGCCCCAGACTCTAGAGTGTTACCAGTCCTAATTCAATCAGCATAACTATTCAACTGTATAAATGCTAATCCAATCAGCCTAACTATTCAACGACTGGGGCTGGGGCTCAGGCTCCAAAAGCCATTAAGGACAAAAGGTGAGAGTCTCCGTAATATGACTCATTTAACTTACAATGGAGAAAACAGGTCTGGCAGGAATCTCTTGCTGGAAACTCAGTAATTATCATTTATACTTCAAATGCTAAAATTCAGTCTACTAAACTTTCTCAGTTTATATACTATTGTATTGGAACCTAAATTAAACATTTAATAAATTTGTAATCCCACAGTTCCCCCTTTGAGAGTTCTAATAACTCTCACAAAATACAAATTTAGACACTTAAAAGTTCATTCGTGTAACTTGTGATCGTTACAGGCACATAGCACATGCTCTGTGTTGATTTTCTGTAATTGCATGCTGACACAGAAACAAACATGCAATTAGGGTCCGTGAAGTTCTTACGGGTAATAGTCTTTTCTGGTTGGAACTGTCATTTTCTCGTGAGACGCGTGAGTCATTTGTTGAATGAAACACTTGATACTGTGGACGCATAGATAGTACGCCAGTAGGAGAAACAACAGAAGAATTGCTATTTCCTTGATCCACAGCCAGGGTTTACCTAAGTTTCCACACCATGAAGAATTATCTTCAGTCATCTTGTGTATTTTTTCTGAAAGATCAAAAATGTCTTGTTGGATCTTGTTAGTAGTACGACAATCTTGATCATGTTGATGGATGACTGAAGTTCCCGTATGTGAGTCTCTGCGTTGTGTATTTTTTTGTTTGTTCTGTCTTCCGTGACAGTTGGCTCGGCAGTGGGTCTAGTTGTTTTTTAGAGGTTGTGATTTCATACGCAGGTGAGGAGGTCGGTACGTATGGGTCTCGGGACAGCCATCAAGCGGTATCTGCACAGAGTAAGAAAGAAAACAAAAGACGACAGAGCAGTATTTGTTCTAAAAGATTGCAAACACTAGGGTTGTGTCCTTTGTTCGATCTGAGTCTGCTATTGTTGTTCTTTCTTTCCCTATTTCTTAATTCCTGCGACACCTAAGGAACAGTGAGGTAAGGATGGACTAGTGGATGGGGAAGGCCTATGAGGGAGTCTTCACCGCAGGGTTGGCCCCCGAAGCCTATTGCATTCGGTTCTTCCCTGGGCTCTCACTGGTCCGTGTCCTATCCTATCCCTGTAGGTGGGGGAACAACTTTACAGTGTGACACATCTCCATCCTCTAATGGAACATCAGTCATAACAAACATCATAACCCAGAGAGGATAGGTGAGTGGCTGGAGTGTGCTGTAGTATAGCTTTGAAGGCTGTAAGTGTACTTAGCTAGCGTTCTCTCAATGGAAGGAAGTGACAGTCACCTTCCTGTTATTTAAATTACAAAGGATCTTTCATCTTTGTTGTACATTACTAGTGAAGTCAAGCACTCACAGCCCTAACAGTTAACACCTGAGCAAGCTGCTCCAACAGTTCGGTGAAGTGGGGAGGGGCTGCTTCAGAGAAGCAAGTAGACTGAGTAGGAGCTGAGTAAAGCTGTTAATTTCTCCTAATGTCTTTTTACTTTTCCTACACTCTTTCATCCAGTGTCCAGTTTTGCCACAGTAATGACAACTGCCCTCCTTCTTAGGACATTTACGTTTCTGGTGGTTCTCTGTATTGACCTTATAGGATGCTGCTGCAATCTTTACTCTGGCTTTAACATCAGCATCTCTTTCCCATGTAGCTAACCTGTCTAGGTTACTTCTGAGAGTTCTGTTAGACCAAGTTAGATCTAGAAATGGCAAGGCTCTTCTATATTCAGCTACAAGGCCATCTGCCCAGATGCGGACTAGGGGTCCTTTGTCATCTAACACACTTTCAGAATCATCAACTATTCCACTGTAAGTTACGGCTGACTGACAAAACCTTTCAGTGTATTCACTTACAGTTTCTTCTTCCCTTTGCACACAGTTAGTGATTCTGGACCAGTCTATTTTGGGTCCCATGATATTCTTTAGAATTTTCAAAACACCTTCTCTCAAATCGCCTTTACTTGCATGTTGTAGTTCAGAAGTAACAGCAGACTCAAAATTGTTGAATTCAGATTCAGTTAGAATTTCTGACATTAGCTGTGTGACTTCTGCCAACGACATGTCATAGAGACGCATTTTGCTGATCAATGCTCTTCTAAATTCAGAAAAATTTGTGCGTGCTGAGGGTAAACTCTGGGATAGTCTCTCTATATCTTTAGGTCCTAGCACTTTGGCAACAGTTTGTATTTGGACAACAGAAGAGTTGGGAGGAACACTTTCAGTTCCCTCAATTCCCTGAGATCTTCTCCTAGCGCCACATACCTTCACTAAATCTACAGGCACATCAGTTACTGATTGGATGGTTACATCTGTTTCAAAGAAAGCTTTTAAGTCAGGATAATTGTTATCAGGCTGACTAACTTCTTCCACGTCAGTTTTTGCTGAAGCTTTGTTTCGGTTCAATTTCTTAGTCAAAGAGGATACTCTAGCACGGAGCTCTTTGTTCTGTTCCTCTAGCTCTGAGTTACGCTGAGACTGTTGTGTAGCTAGCGCTAAACCAAATTCTCTGTGGCAGCATATAATGCCTTTCACGTTGTTCTTGCGAATACATGCTCCTAGTACCTTTTTACACTCATCTACCGACCAAGTCTTGTCTGGATGAATCTCATATTTCTGCGTTAGTTCTTGTCTAACTTTCTCAGTGACTATTAGGTTCATTTGTACTCCTAACAGTGATTTGAATTCGCTATCTGACCACAAAGGAGTCGCTAGACCACCTTTTTCAGTTGTGGGGATCAGTCTAGCATTCTTTCTAAACATATTGTGAGTTTCTTTGTTACCACACAATCAAAACACTAAAACTTCTCTGTTCAACAGAGGGTATGCTTGTTAACACATCAACTATTGTTAACCTTCCTTGCCAGAGCAACGGATAACGCAAATTACTAGCACTTTACGCTAATCTTCTCTGCCGAAACAGAGGGTCACAAATATTAGCACGTAATGCTAATCTTCCCTGCCTGAACAGAGGATAACCAATTCTTCCCTGCCGAAACAGAGGGTAACAAATATTAGCACGTAATGCTAATCTTCCCTGCCTGAACAGAGGATGAATCTTCTCTGACTACACAGAGGATAAATCACCTTCCCTGGTAAAGCAGAGGATAAATCTTCCCTAACTTTACAGAGGATAAACCTTCTCTAGCAACGTAGAGGATAAACTAGTCTGTTAAACAACCTTCCCTGATTAGACAGAGGATAACGAATATTAACATGTAATGCTAATCTTCCCTGCCTGAACAGAGGATAAATTTCATCTCTAAAAGAAAACTTTAGAGGATAACTTAGTTAACCAAACCCTACAGCTGTCTGTTAACTCTTCTCTGACGGCGCAGAGGATAATACATTTGTACTGGTCTTAAAGGTTCTTTTGGATAGAGTGGCACTCACCAACCCTTGGTTTTACAGAAAGATTCAGTCTGGAACACAGTCAGATCTTTGAGCTTGAAGTTTCAATCTGGATTCAGGTGAGGAGCTCTATCCGGGTCACGGCACCAAAACTGTTGGAAACTTTTTCCTTCGTCAAAGCAGAGACCAGGAGACTTTGGGATAAGTTACTCTTTATTGAGAACTCGCAGTAGTCGCTGTAGTCATCCAAGTCTGACTCAAACAGTATACATTGTAGTTTATATACATTTCAAGGGGGAGGGATTTACATAGAGGTGGATACACTCGGAAATGAAGTATACAGGTTTAGGAACCCGCCCCAGACTCTAGAGTGTTACCAGTCCTAATTCAATCAGCATAACTATTCAACTGTATAAATGCTAATCCAATCAGCCTAACTATTCAACGACTGGGGCTGGGGCTCAGGCTCCAAAAGCCATTAAGGACAAAAGGTGAGAGTCTCCGTAATATGACTCATTTAACTTACAATGGAGAAAACAGGTCTGGCAGGAATCTCTTGCTGGAAACTCAGTAATTATCATTTATACTTCAAATGCTAAAATTCAGTCTACTAAACTTTCTCAGTTTATATACTATTGTATTGGAACCTAAATTAAACATTTAATAAATTTGTAATCCCACATGCTAGAGGTCAGAGGAGAATGGGCCGACTGATTCAAGCTGATAGAAGAGCAACTTTGACTGAAATAACCACTCGTTACAACCGAGGTATGCAGCAAAGCATTTGTGAAGCCACAACACGCACAACCTTGAGGCGGATGGGCTACAACAGCAGAAGACCCCACCGGGTACCACTCATCTCCACTACAAATAGGAAAAAGACGCTACAATTTGCACGAGCTCACCAAAATTGGACGGTTGAAGACTGGAAAAATGTTGCCTGGTCTGATGAGTCTCGATTTCTGTTGAGACATTCAGATGGTAGAGTCAGAATTTGGCGTAAACAGAATGAGAACATGGATCCATCATGCCTTGTTACCACTGTGCAGGCTGCTGGTGGTGGTGTAATGGTGTGGGGGATGTTTTCTTGGCACACTTTAGGCCCCTTAGTGCCAATTGGGCAACGTTTAAATGCCACGGCCTACCTGAGCATTGTTTCTGACCATGTCCATCCCTTTATGACCACCATGTACCCATCCTGTGATGGCTACTTCCAGCAGGATAATGCACCATGTCACAAAGCTCGAATCATTTCAAATTGGTTTCTTGAACATGACAATGAGTTCACTGTACTAAAATGGCCCCCACAGTCACCAGATCTCAACCCAATAGAGCATCTTTGGGATGTGGTGGAACGGGAGTTTCGTGCCCTGGATGTGCATCCCACAAATCTCCATCAACTGCAAGATGCTATCCTATCAATATGGGCCAACATTTCTAAAGAATGCTTTCAGCACCTTGTTGAATCAATGCCACGTAGAATTAAGGCAGTTCTGAAGGCGAAAGGGGGTCAAACACAGTATTAGTATGGTGTTCCTAATAATCCTTTAGGTGAGTGTATATGTATGTGACAAATAAAATTTGAATTTGATTGAATTTGATCCTGAGCTATGAACTAGCAACCTCTGAGCAACAAAATTAGCTTCTAGGTAGTTCATCTTCATGTGCAGAAACACAATGGTAAAGTGGAACTCATTCCTCATGATACAGTCGAGTACTGAATTCCAACTTTATATCGTACAGTTAGGAACTATCCTTATCTACAACTCTAATCCACGGTAAGGTAAAAGAGTCCCCTAGTGAAAAATAAATATACTAAAATGTATTTACATATTTTTGTACTTAATAAAAATACCCTGCAATTGCACTGTTCGTATACTAAACTGGTATACTTAAAGTCTGCTAAATTAGAACAACTAATTTTGTACTTAACGCACCTTAATTGTAGTGCTAAAGTCCAACTAAAGGTATACTGAAGAATATTTGATTGTGCTAAAGTGGAACTATTGCAAGTAAACTTCAGGTACACTTTAAAGATCTTGCATTTAAAGACCGATATTATTCAAAGATCATACAATCCTCATCAATAGTGACATTAAAACACATTTTAGGCTTAATATTAGGAAATGTGCATTGTGCACAAGTAGTACTAAATAAAGTTTCATTCTATTTTTAATATCAGTAAGTCTTGAGCAATATATATAGATTTGAACTATAGAATAATGTATTTTAAATTTAAACAATGTATGGGTGTTTCTTTGACTTTTTTTTATGTTGAGAGGTCTATTTATTTAAAATAATAAACATTAATTTCCAATTCAGCTCTATTTTCCCCAAATTCAGCAAAAATGTGTGCAATTTAATTCAGGATACATTCAATTCTATCTATGAAATTTGCCTGAAGACAAAATGATTTTGTCATTTTATTCCAAAAAATACTTAAAAGTTTAATTTGCATCACTGTCATTTCAATTGCAGCATGCTATTAAACACAGTACATTATTTGAGATGGGGTGGATAATACACTGTGGTGGAAACATTTTCATGACTTTCAGATAAAAAAGGACAAAGACAATAACTCACTGTTGAACATTGTTAGTAGATTAATTAAATAAACTATTGCGAGAGTGAAGTGTTTTTAAAGAGAGTTTCGGAAAGTACACAATGCCCACAGTTGAAAAAATGATAAGTGGCACAAATTGTTTTCGTAAAGGGCATTTATACTGACACTGATTTGCAACAAAGCAACCAGAAGTCATTCAATTTGAATGAGAGTTTGAGATGGCAGTTGGCAATGCAACAAGGTAGTTCAGCTTTATGTAAATACAGAGTGACAAGATATGGCAACTACCAGTGGAGCAGCTGTATCCACCCAAAAATAAAATGGACATTGAAGTCAAGGAAGAACTCCTGCTATCAACCAACAGTAAGGTACTTGGCGACCTCCAGCTGTCAGTGTGAACACACTTTTAAGTTCACACTTTGTACATGCATCTCAACTCAGTACAGTTAGGAAGCACAAGGTATTGGTAGACATCAGCGGGAGACAGTGATTTATTTGAGTGACAATTGGTTTTCACAATTGGTTTTCACACTGTCAGCAATTTGCAGTGACAAAGTAAACGAATGTCATTTAAGTTCAACGAGAGTTGGCAACTTAAGACAACAACGACTGACAGCAACAGAATGAAGTTCAACTTTATGCAAATACCCAGGAATGTGATGCAGTGATTTACCAATGTAGAAAGCTGAGCGGCTCTAGTGCCTCATGATGCAAATCGATATAAGATTTGAGCAAGAACACCTACTAGTTACAGTCAGATCATTATCTAGTCTTGTGTAAACTCCATATAGCTAAAACTGTAAATTCTACTCCTTGCTACAAGTATGGTAGAACCATCACTTCTACCACAAAAGACTGCTTTGTAAGTAATCTTCCTGATTTATCTCAATTCCTCAGCATATCCAACAGCACAGAAAAACTTTATGATGTAACAGAAACTATGGACTCTCTCTTTTCTAGCACTTTAGATACAGTTGCTCCTTTACGCTTAAAGAAGATCAAAGAAAACTGTCTAACTCTGTCGTATAATGAGCACACTCGCACCCTAAAGACAATAGCCCGGAAAATATTTATATTTTCCTATATTTCTTCACGGCCTGGTGAAAATTTAGAAACTAATGGAATGCATAG
Source organism: Barbus barbus (assembly GCF_936440315.1). Taxonomy (NCBI): domain Eukaryota; kingdom Metazoa; phylum Chordata; class Actinopteri; order Cypriniformes; family Cyprinidae; genus Barbus; species Barbus barbus. The sequence goes on from NC_136751.1 coordinate 4,311,719, forward strand.
TCAATATAAAAATCTGTATGACGAGTAACTTCTTACTGCTAAATTCTGAAAAAACAGAGGTGTTAATTATCGGACCTAAAAACCCCACATGTTATAACCTAGAACACTATCTAACACTTGACGGCTGCTCTGTCAATTCTTCTTCATCAGTTAGGAACCTAGGTGTGCTGTTTGATAGCAATCTTTCATTTGAAAGCCACGTTTCTAGCATCTGTAAAACTGCGTTTTTCCATCTCAAAAACATATCTAAATTGCGACCTATGCTCTCAACGTCAAATGCAGAAATGCTAATTCATGCATTTATGACCTCAAGGTTAGACTATTGTAATGCTTTATTGGGTGGTTGTTCTGCAAGCTTGATCAACAAACTACAGTTGGTCCAAAATGCAGCAGCTAGAGTCCTTTCTAGAACCAGGAAGTATGACCATATTAGCCCGGTTCTGTCAACACTGCACTGGCTCCCTATCAAACATCGTATAGATTTTAAAATCTTTTTAATTACTTATGAAGCCCTGAATGGCTTAGCTCCTCAGTACTTGAGCGAGCTCTTATCACATTATAGTCCTCCACGTCCGCTGCGTTCTCAAAACTCTGGCCGTTTGATAATACCTAGAATAATCAAAATCGACTGCGGGCGGCAGATCCTTTTCCTATTAAGCACCCAAACTCTGGAACAATCTACCTAACACTGTTCGGGAGGCAGACACACTCTGTCAGTTTAAATCTAGATTAAACACACATTTCTTTAACCTGGCTTACACATAACACACTACTACACTTCTATTATTCAAATCCATTAAAGGATTGTTAGGCTGCATTAATTAGATGAACCGAAACCGGGAACACTCTTCATAACACATGATGTACTCGTTACATCGTAAGAAGAATGGCATCTACGCTAATATTTGTCTGTTTCTTTCTTATTCTGTTTCTCAGTCCGTGTCTGGATCAGATGGTGGATCGGTGTCGGGAGATGATGTCTGCGGCCTTGATTGTCGGCGGAGGCCGGACACCTGGATTAGCCCCGGGGACACATCCCCAGTGAAGACCTCGACTAAAAATACAATAAAAACTAAAAATAAAACAAAACAACTAAAAATATAATAAAATACCTAACTACATAATACGATTATTGTTAGAAAGTGCAACAATATAAAAATAGAAATATAATACATTTATACATTTAAAAGTTTAATTCAATCAATAATTAAACAATCAATAAACCATAATATCCAGGCCAGAGGAGAACTGGCCCCCCGACTGAGCCTGGTTTCTCCCAAGGTTTTTTTCTCCATTCTGTCACAGAGGGAGTTTTGGTTTCTTGCCGCTGTCGCCTCTGGCTTGCTCAGCTGGGGACACTTGATTTCTAGCGATTATCGTCAATTTGATTTCACAGATACTATTTAAACTAAACTGAGCTAGACAATGACATCTCTGAATTCAATAATGAAATGCCTTTAACTGAAAGTTGAGTGTTTAATCTTATTATTATACATTACTGACACTCTATCCTCCAATTTGATACTGTTAAGTGCTTTGACACAATCTGTATTGTTAAAAGCGCTACATAAATAAAGGTGACTTGACTTGACTTTTAGTTGCATATGTCTCAATACTGTTAGGAAATTTCCTTATGCACAGCACTAATCCCAGGTGGAAAGTAGACATGGGAAGGTGACTTATAATGTATATGTGTATCACAAATTTGTAGTGATGAAGCAGCAGTTGCCCATTTAAGATGACAACTGATGGACAACAGTTGGCAATGTAAAAAAGTTGTAAGTTGTGATGAAGTAACTACCGATGCAGAAAGTCGAGCAGAACTATTGCCTCATAATACAAACGAATACAACAGTGGAGGAAGAATGCCTACTCGTGACCAACAGTCAGCAACCTCCAGCGATTCAGTCAATGTGATTGTGAACATAGCACATTTAGGAAGTTTCCTTATCCACAGCACTATTCCAAGGTGAGTGGTAGACATGGGAAGGTGACAGTGATTTATATGTGTGACACAAATAGTTTTCTCCATAGGCGTTCACAATGACCGAGATATGCTGTGACAAAGTAGCAAGAAGTTTTTCACGTTCAAGTTTGCAAATGTTGGCAATTTAAGATGACATGACTGACAGCAACAGTTGGCGATGGAACCAAGTTGAATAAAGTTCAGCTTTATGCAAATGTGCAATGATGGGATGTGGCGACTGCCAATGCAGAAAACTGAGCAGAATGAGTGTCTCAAGATACAAATGGATACAGCAGTCGAGCAAGAACACCTACGACCTTCAGCAATTCAGTCACTGTCATTTGAGAACGTATGGTCACACTTTTAGTTGCATATGTCTTGGTGCATTTAGGAAGTTTCCTTATCCACAGCACTAATCCAAGGTGAGCAGTAGACATGGGAGGGTGACCGTGATTTCTTGCCCATATGGGCCTGTCAGCACTGCATCTGGAGGATGGGAACTTGGCAGTGCCTTTGAGCGTGCATGTGTGCGCACGCATGCTTGGAGCATCAGGAAATTAAAAACAGTTTTCCCAGAGTTCAGGCGGTGGTCAGAGGTCATCCCCTCTCTGCAGTCTGTTGCCCAAGTCCTCTCCGCAGTTCTGCGTGCTCTTTTTCACCCAGCAGACAGAAGGCATTATTTTCAGCCGGGTGACCACAGACGTGCACCATCACACCAAAGCACTTCATGCTCCAGAAATCGCAGAGTTGCACAAGAGCACCAGAAGGTCTGGTAAAACGCAGAGTGCACAGCCCCCCATGAAGCACCTGCCTCACACATGCAGGGAGCTCTCGCAGAGTCGTGAAAGTGGTCAGTTTGTTGACAGCTGTTTGCCGAGATGGGAGGTATTGATTATCTCTTGGGGGTGGTGTGAGATTGTCTCAGACTCTCTCAGGACTGTCCACCTCCATCCCTCTTTATTCCATCGCTCTCTTTGAGCCTTACAGGACAAAGCAAACGCCTCTGGGGAGGATGCCTACCAATGTCCAGACAAGTGCTAAATATTTGATGTGTCCCCAGTGGCATCGGGAGTCTGTTAATGGCTATCTTTAACATACGACCCCCTAGATCAAAGGCTTGACACTCTCTGTGGACATATCCTATCAATAATGTACCACCACAGACCAAAATTAACACTCACACAGGCACAAATTAGAATTGAAAACTGAATGACAGACTAGATCTTTAGGGTTAAATATTTAGTGTCATATCCTTGTCCGCTTTTTACATTTACTTTGGACTGCCAGCAAAAATGTCTTGCAGCTTATTCTACCAGTTATCAATATTTCATGCCCATACATTTTCCAAATCTCAGGGTCAGGGGAGTGTTGAAGCCTATCCCAACATCAGTCACTCACACCTACAGGCAATTTAGTGTCTCTAATTGCTGCACATCTTTGGATTGTGAGGGAAACTGGAGCACCCAGAGGAATCCTGACCAGGGACATATACCCACAGCGCAATACTTTCTCTTTCTTCACTTAGGTGTAAAAAATAGTACCCGAGCAGTGTTATACCAATAGTGAACATCCTGCCATTGGTTACACTGCTGAGAACATAATTTATGTGAATATTTCCACACTTTCCTATTACATAAATGTTTCAAACTCCCAAAATAAATTTCAAACAAACTTTGTTTTGGCCTGATATTCTTAGAAATGACAGTTCGTTCCTTGATTTCACTTGAAGGAACGCCACTTTTTTTTGGAAATAGGCTCATTTTACAACTCCCCTAGAGTTAAACAGTTGAGTTTTATCGTTTTTGAATCCATTCAGCCGATCTCCGGGTCTGGCGGTAGCACTTTTATATTATCTTAGCATAGATCATTGAATCGGATTAGACCATTAGCATTTGGTCATCAAAAATTACCAAATAGTTTCAATAATTTTCCTATTTAAAGCTTGACTCTCCTGTAGTTACATCGTGTACTAAGACCGACCGAAAATAAAAAGTTGCAATTTTCTAGAACGATATGGCTAGGAACTATACTCTCATTCCGGCATAATAATCAAGGAACTTTAAAATTTACTGCCAGACCATGGGTGCAGCAGACGCAATGATATTACATGCAGCTGAAACTAGTCCTCAGCTAGGTAACTAGTTATGATATACGTATCTGGGGACTACTTTCAGGTGCTGTGTAATATCATTGCACCTGCTGCACCCATGGTCCGGCAGTAAATTTCCTTGATTATTACACCGGAATGAGAGTATAGTTCCTAGCCATATCAGCCTAGAAAATCGCAGCTTTTCATTTTCTGTCGGGCTTAGTACACGATGTAACTACAGGACAGTCAAGTTTTAAATAGGAAAAATATCGAAACTCTTTGGTCATTTTTGAGCACGATGTTAATGGTCTAATCCGATTGAATGATCTATGTTAAGCTACGCTAAAAGGTACCGCCAGACCCGGAGATTGACTGAATGGATTCAAAAACAGTAAAACACAACTATTTAACTCTAGGGGAGTTGTAAAATTAGTCTATTTCCAAAAAAAGTGGAGTATTCCTTTAAAGTATATAGAGGCATTTAGATAAACCCTGACACAATGATCAGTGCACAGTGAACAGGTTTTATACATCATCCTGCTGACTGTACATTATTACTTTATATATAGGGGCTAATAAGGCTTGCATATATGAAAATATCTAGTAGTAACCACAATCCAATAGTAAATTAGAAATATGCCATATAAGGCATTGCTCTTCTTGGAATAAATGAAAAAAAAAGTATTTGCTCTCAGCAAGGTATGAATTACTAGTGCACACAGCTGTGAAGGGCTGTGCTACAGTTGTTCATACTTTTTTTTTTCTCCGAGTGCATACTGTCAAATAAATTACCTGTGTGCAAACAGGGACTGGATGGCAGCCCAGTTTAAGTCAAATCAGACATGCTCAAAACACAAACAGGAATGAAAGTTTGAACAACTGAAGTAAAAGAGATGCTAATGCCACTTCCCTCGAGTACTTCCGTGATGCTAGAGAGAAAAGTTTCACAGAGAGAGAGAGAGCAAGAGAGCAGGGAATCTAATGCACATGAGATGCACACAGTCGCATGTCGCATGGCTACACTTTGACATAAATGCAACTTGAATCATCTAAACACATGAGCAGCCAGCAGACCCCAGCAAATAGCAATGACTCATGCCCACATGTCTGATTTCAGGCAAAACTTCCATCTCCGTTTCTCTCTCCAGCAAGTCCATGTGTCTGTGTGTGTGTGCTCGCATTTGCAGTTTCATGCTCCCATTACCACCAACTGTGTTTTACTTTCACAGACCCGAAATACTTTTCATAAGAGTCAAAATATGGGAAACATCGAATGGTACATCACACCGCCAGCTCAGCGGGATTCAGCCGCATGACATGGTTGTCTAACCCTGAACTCCATCAAGCACCGTTTAATGAGGCCAGCAGGACTGGGGCATGAGCCGGGCCAGGAGGGGTCTTAAAAAGCCCTGCAATGCAGTGGAGAAAAGATTGGATAGACAAGGACATCTCACTACCCAAGTGTTCAATTAGCATAGTGTAAGCGGTCCACACCCGAAACACAGCGTGGGGTCCAACAAGGACACTTAAAGTGTACAACTTACTTTGCAAACAAGTTTGCAAGCTAACTGTGGCACCGCCAAGGGATCATGCGCTGCCCCGAGCTGCCATCTTACTATGCATTTTATATTAGTAGAATTTTGACACATCATTTGAATGATAAAATTTTAAAACCTCTTAAAAACCTCAACGCATCATCCAGCATCTTTTGTCCTCTAGAACATTGGCACACACAATGTTTGTTGCTTTAATTAAGCATTTCATTTCAGCATAATGCCATCTCAGTAGTTTTAACATTGACAGCCCCAAGGATTTGGCAGAGGAATAGAAGTTTGGTGGAGTGAGTTGGAGACGTTGGGGAAGCTTCTTGGCACGTTTAGATGGCGAGAGGTGTGTGTAGTTTTCTCGGCGTAGGCAGACGGGTAGACGAGTATCTGAGTTGTAGAATGTCATGGCAGATGGAGGCAGATGGCCATTCATATTCCTGTATCTCATTACAGCTTCTCTGAGTTTCATATGATCAGTAAAAAACTCCCTAACAGATGTATTAGACCTTCAGTGAGGGGCCCGTTCAGTCGGGGGACAGCTTTTACTGGCCAAGAGAGCCACTTTACACAGACTCGGATGTAATAGCTGTATCTGACTTGCAAATATGAGATGGTAAACTGCAGGGTGGCACAAATTTGACCGCTAATTTGTCTTTGCTTCAGACTAAAATGCACATCTTAGGGTTCCCATGGTCATGGAATACCAAAAAAAAACATTTATTTCAACCCTTGACATTTAAACAAAATTCTATTGTTTTCTAGTTTCTAGATTAAATACATTTAATCAGCTAGATGTTTTTTTTTTGTCTGCCATTTTAATGTCTGGATTGTGAATCAATCATACTTTGAGTCTTTTCATTGAAACTGATTCATAAATTGATTTTAATGAACCTAAAGTTGATCTAAAAGGTCAAATGAATAAAATCTTAAGTCGTAGAAAAAAATCTATAAGTTGTAGTTATGCTTGTCTTGTAAAATATTCAACTGGCTAGATATCGCTGTATTGTGCAGTGCAGGATAAAGCATCTTTGAAAGCCATTCTGATTTCAATAAAATCAGTCAAACTGATCCTTTACAGTAGGTCATAGAATTTCCTTGGTCAAAAAGTATGGGAAGAAATTGCATGAATGCATGAGTGGAAGTATGGAGGAGTTGATTTCAGCAGCTCAAAGAGATCTTCAGATGCAATGTGGTGAAATCCGACAGTCATGAAGGCCATGGACCATATTTCTAGAGCCCAGTTGTGGTTTTATAATCGCTCAACCATGGAATACTTGGAATCACCTTTCCAACTCAAAGGTCACCTCCTCTGTCATTACTGCAGATATCACAATACAACTACACACTAACTTTACTTTCAACAAAATGAGAGTTTACTATGAATGGATGACACATCCACACTGACCACGGACATTTAGCCGATATTTCTGCTTGCAAAAAATGCTTTAGCAAACAGAATAAGAGTTTATATTGGCAAGCTGTCATCACAACATGAAAGACGTTCCCAAGAAAAGTCATTTTTGTGGCCTGTCATGACCCTTCCACTCCATCATCACGAACTCTCACAATAAAGCCTTTTGTCCAGAGCTATGCACAAAACAATCTGTTGTCCTGGCATCTTTGACAAATAGAGGGTTCAGAGAGCTGCAGGAGAAATATTGAGAAACTAAGAGAGCAATCACCTTGTTTTTCATCTAAGTGTTTTATGAGAGCTGCAGTTAGAAATTTGGAGAGTAATTGTGCATTGTCGATGGAAAATGTTAGGGAGTGTATATTGAATAGTTCACTGTTGAACTTGTTTTAATATTCCTATCTGGCTGGTCTTAACTGGTTTAAGGTGGTCTCCCAGCCTGGCTCTAGCTGGGTGGCTAGGTGAACTCCAGCTGAAAAGTGCCTAAAATCACTCTAAATCCAATGACAAACAATTTATTGAACTCCTAATTTCTGGTCAAAATTGATCTTCTAAATCAGATTTAATCTACATGGCTGAAAACAAAAACAGGTCTTTTCTGGTTTAAGCTGGTTCAGCTGGTCTTCCAGTCTGTCCAAACAGGTGTTTAGCTGGTTTTCCAGTTTGGCCAGATGATTTCCTATGCTGACCAGTGGCCAGAACCCCTTTAAAGCCAGTAAACAGCAAAACCAGGCTGGGAAACCATCTAAGACTAGTAAAAACTGGTGTAGTTGAGCAATGAGGATTTTTCGCTCAATTAAAGCTGATCAGCAGTGGCTGTAACAGTGGGGTGTCTGACTGCTGATACTCAGAGTGGACTTTTGCAAAGGTCCTCAATTCTGTTGTTGGAGACAGAAAGTAATTGGACTCTAAACTGGCCTCTCAAATAAATCAAGTCTTTATGGCTGATTTCAAGCCCAGAATTCAGTACACGCATCTTCCGTATACACACGCTTAAAAGAATCTGCAGCAAGATACGCTCACAATAGGATTCTAGAAAAGCACAGCGGGGGGTGTTTGTTCTCGCAGAAGTGTCTGTTTTACTTGGTAGCGAGCTGTTTACAGATTTAAAGCAGGAAGTTGAAAGCGGTCCTGCTGTGCAGATTGACAGAAAGCGCAGATTTACACACATGCACGTTCAGAGGCACATGCACACTGAGGTAAGGTGAATGATGCTTGCTTTATGTTAATCGTCTACAAAATCAGTTCAAGCACTGTGCACGTCACCTGACATGGCCCATGTTGCAGGTTAATCTGATGCTGTGACATACAGTATTGTGGGAGATCTTATGAGTATAACTAATAAAGACAACTAATAGATAGTGTGTGCTTCACCGGGGTTATGTTATGTTATGTTATGTTATGTTATGTTATGTTATGTTATGTTATGTTATGTTATGTTATGTTATGTTATGTTATGTTATTTTCCTACTATATTATTAGTGTACTTAATTTCTGGCCTGCCAAGCCTGGTGAAAAAGAAGTACACTTAATTGTACTGAATGTGCATTTGTAGTGTACTTCAAATCGTATAAGTTTATTTCTAAAAAAAAACATACTTGCAGATATAGATATATTAATGAAATAAGGCCACTTAAGTATATTTCCTACGTTCTTAACAGTCAAGTGTACTTTTAAAAAGGGCTCTTTGTAATGTCCAGTTTTTAAAGTTTTACTTTACAGTAAATCATGTTTTAATAATCTTTTGTCATGCTTTAAAAAGTACATCTGTTTTGATGTGTTGACTAACAAACTAAAGCACATGTAATACACTTTATTATCATTTAACTAGTGTGTTATTCCGTATTACATTTAAATTAATATATTTTCAATGAACTAAATTGCAACATTTCAAATGTGTAATTACAAATATATTTCAATAAATTACATACCAGTTTCAATATAAACTAAAGTATATTTGTCAGTACATCCAGCAGTACACTTTAACCATATTTCAAAAGACAATAGAAGTAATTATGAATTTACATATAAAAATGCACTTAAGTCCTACTTTTAACATATATTATTAGATTAATTTTTAATAGGATCATTTTTAATTCAATTTCAATTAAAATGTAATTAAGTATCTGAGACCATTACATTCAGTTCACCCTTAAGTCTACTTTTTAAAGTGTAATATTTCTGTAGTATACTTTTTTGAAACATTTATCAGAAAATAAATAAATAACAGAAAAGGGATAAAAAGATAACATTTCACAAGGGGAATTCAGTTCACCATGAGGTTTTCAGGGGTCTACCGCCACAATCTGGCCTCTCTTATTCCACATTTAGTTGTTACTTTTGAGTCTGCGCTGCAAGTAAATGATTCAATAAATCAGCAGACTCCTGTTATAATGAATAAAACTGTCTACACTGCAAAAGAGATCATGTTGATTCTAGCACATGTCTGCACTAAGAGCACACAACCACAAAACTAAATTGCTCTCATTTCAATGAATAATTCTACCTATACTTTGATTATAATAAAACGCTTATTTCTAAGTTTATCATGCTGTGTGAAATTATTAGCTTGCACTGCAGAAAGGACTTAAAATTTCATATTTAAATTTTGTCTAATATGTAAAGTAACTTACTTCACATTGGGTTTTGAAATTCTTTATATATTTCTTTTTTTAATAATCATAAAGAACAGCATCAGCATATGCAAATACTGCATAGTGTCAGACTGTGCACTTATATATATATAAATATATAAGATAATATCCCCCAAATATCAAAACTTTGACAGTAAAGTGCATAATTTAGCATTGTGGATTGATTCCTAAACCACTGCATTCAGTCAGTGTCAACTATCAGGAATTTGTTTTCTGAATATTAAATAGAGAAGTATTAACTAAATATAATTAAAGGGATAATTTATCCAAAAATGAAAATTCTGTGATTTTTAGCAAGTTATTACAAACCTGTATGAGTTTGTTCTTCTTTTGAAGAAAGAAACAAAATAAGATATTTTGAAGAATGTTGGTACCCAAACAGTTGATGGAAGCCATTGACTTGCATGTAAGTCAATGGCTACAAGAAACTGTTTGGTTGCCAATATTCTTTTTGGGGAAATCATCTTACTAATTGCTCACTAATAATTGACACCTCAAATTAAGCTAAGATTAGAGAATATATTTGCACAGGAAAAATCCACAGTTTCAACTTTAATTTTTTTCAAAGATTGCCTCATAAAACATATTCCCCAATCATTAAAAGTACAACTGTACCCTGGGAATTTTGTAGGCAAAGTTGGAGATTTACATGTGTTCACCGTTGGTTCCTGTTCGCCACTCTGCACAAGTCTGACTCATTCCGGTATCACTCAAAACGTCTCTCACTCTTCCTTTCCGTTCCATCTCTGCCTTCATCCCAGTTCCTGTTTATCTTTCTCATTGCTTTAATAGCTGTCTCTGCTCTCTTCATTTGTCTGTCTCTAATGGCTTTCTTGTTCCTGCTCTTTCAGCGTCTCCGTAGTTCCTCCAGAACCGGAACAGCTCTGCTGATTTTGGACCAAAGGCTGAGTCCTTTCCTGAAACTCAAGAGGGATTATGAGCCCAGTTAATCAGAAACCTTTCCACTCTTAAAGCACAGTGTGTGTGCCTGACAAAGCGTGCGCTAATCTGCCGCTTTCCTTTTGTGTTTTCTTCCTCTGATCAAGAACCCAATTACAGCTTTAAGGAAATGCAAACAAACAATCAGAGCGCCTCAGAACACACCGTGCTGCCATTTCTCACCCTCTTAACTTAAATCAATCACCGGCTTCATGAGATTCCTGATTAGCAATTAGCATGAGCTGGAGGGGAGCTGTCGATACCCAAGTGAAGTGAAACGGTATTGATAGCATTAGAGACTGCGATCCTTTAGAATTCAACAAAAGCACTATTGTTCTTTCATTATTTCAAAGATTTGTATCTGCGCCATGAAACGAGAGGTTTTTTTATTCATATTCCAGAATATGCCATCTATGTCTGTTAATGCTATGGCTCTGTCGCAAAGCTAGTGAACATGCTAGCTGTCTACTTCCTAATATAAGGACCGGTTTGACCTATCGATCTGCCAGGACCTTGCTCGCTAATCTAAGCGCTCCAAAGTTTGGCTACATTTGCGATCAGAAGCCAAAAAAGCTAAGTATAATATCTGTGATGGCTAAACATGTTGCAAGAGAGGTGTCACCACCAACATGACCTTAATTTAATAGATCGTTAAAGATCGCGAACATGATTCAAACACCAACGTGATTCAATTCCTAAATTACAATGATTCGTCTGTTTCATTCCTGAACGTGTGCGATCAATATTGTGATCACTTGACTTGGTTCGTCTGTGCAGTGAACGATCACACCAGTGTGATTTGAACATTTAAATCTCCGTTCGCGCTGCCGCTGGCCTGAAGAAAGCAGCTGTCATCTGTCATGAATGAAAGCTTCAGTCTTTTCAACCACACAGTATCATTATTTCTGTGTTACAAACATTCAAATCACAGAAGCACTGTTATAAAAGTTTATAGTTTAGATATAAATTCTGATGTGTACAGTAGTGATTAAAATAGAGTAAATCACCTTTTGAAAGTAATTTGACACTTCAAATGAAGATTTATCGATTACATTGTTAGGTGGAGAAAAGGGGCTGTTAAAATGTATTTGTCTTTGAATCATACAAGAGATTCGTTCAAGAACGCGGATTCATCCAGTAATGAAACAAGTACATCTTGAGTGAGCCATTCATAAATTACATGTGATTTTGTTTAGTTGTTTTTTCTTCAGAATCATGAGAGAACCACAACTTCCATTGGGAAAACATTTTTTTTTATCCAGAATCATAAAGTTGTATTTTGCAAACAAACAGCTCTTAAAGAGTCCAGTTTTTATGTAGCCTGTTGATTTTTGTTCAGGGTATTCTGCTCCAATAAAAAGTTAGCAAAAAAGAGACACAGGATAAATGTTTGATATCATTATTTAATCACATTGGAATCGAAACTGGGAATCGAAAAGAATCGGAATCGATAAAATTCAAACGATACTCAACCCTATTTATATTTACATTTTTATAGTTACATTTCTCTCACTTGTCCACCATATTGGGTGGATTTTAGCAAAGACAGACAATGTACAACAGTTTTACAATTGATGTCAGTTTCTAAAGATGTGTGCTTAAAATACCCCTATTATGGGTTATGAAAGGTTCATATTTTGGTTTTGGGAGTCCCCAACAACAGGTTGACATGCATGCAAGGTCAAAAAACACTTTCATTTTCTTATAATATGCAATTATTTTTACCTTATTTGCTCAACGACTCCCAAAAGATTTGCTCAACGATTCATTTTTCCAAACACCTCCTTTGCGTGACGCTAATCTGTGGTGATTGGTCGATTTCAGAAGTGTTTGTGAGCTTTTAGCGCTCCAAAAGCGGCACCTAGTTGCAAAGAATGAATTTGCATTTTCATTCAGACCAACGCAAAAATCAAGTTTCCCCAGGTCTGTGCGCGGAACAAGTGGGCGTGCAATATAGACATTAACATGAAAGGGCTGGGATTAATTTTAAAAAAGTGACTCTTTCTTACAAGACAATAACTTTATACACGGTGCACTTTCAGATTTAAAACTTTGCAGGATATTTTTATTCACTTAGAGCTGTGTTACACACTGCATGAAAGGTCATTTTCAAAAATCCATAATAGGAGCACTTTAATTGTACTGACTGTGCATTCATAGTGTGTTTTAAATCTGAAAAACTATATATTTAAAAAACTGTATTTGTTAGTGTATTATTTTATAACAGTATTAGTTTGAAAAATTGATGTATGTAAATGTGTCTGAAAACATTACATTTTGGTCCCACTTGAGTTAATTTAATTCTATAAATTAACACTAGTTATTGTATTATTGAACAAACATGAATTAACAATGAAAACAATACAGTATATATCAGCAATGTTGGGGTAACGCATTACAAGTAACGCAATTTACGTAATTAGATTAATTTTCAAGTAACTAGTAAAGTAATGCATTACTTTTTAATGTACATAAAAGAAACAGCTTTCAATTCCCATATATCCTACTTATAATGCCAATTGACTCAAAATGCAACTAAAACAACATATTTAATTTTAAATATACATCAGAAAGATCAGGCCCTTTTTAATGGAGCTTCTTGTCCAGGGCCTTGTCATTTCTATGCTGGACTGCTGCAATGCTCTTCTGGCTGAACTTCCATCATGCACAATCAAACCTCTACAAATGAGTCAGAATGCAGAGGCATGACTGGTCTTCAACCAGTCCAAAAAGAGCCCATGTTACACCTCTCTTTATCTCCTTGCACTGGCTACCGGTTGCGGCTCGCATCAATTTCAGGACATTGATGTTTGCATATAGAACAACCACAGGCTCAGCACCCGCTTACTTCCACTCATTATTACAAATCTACATCCCCTCCAGAAGTATGAGATCTGCTAGTGAGCGATGCCTCATGGTACTATCACAGAGAGGCTCAAAATCACTTCCCAGAACATTCTCGTTCACCATTCCTGGCTGGTGGAATGATCTTCCCACCCCTATCCGGAACGCCGGATCTCTGGCAATTTTCAAGCGACAGCTGAAAACTCATCTCTTTCGATGCTACTTGACTTCATCCTAAATGTAAAAAATCTTTGTCTTTCTCTTTATTTATTACTTGTATAAGTATTAGCTTGTACTTATTTGAACAATGCCTGAAACTTGGTATTACGAGCACTTCCTGTGTCTGTTTGCCTCTTTGAAGAATCACTTTATGTATTCCCCAATTGTAAGTTCCTTTGGATAAAAGCATCTGCAAACTAACTAAATGTAAATGTAATCTGAGCAACCTTTTAAGTTGTTAACAGAACTATGAAAATGCAAACAGTGGATCCAGATTCCCTCCCGCAGTGATGCCCAATCCACGCGTTGCCTGATATGTAATTATATGATTACCATGTTTCATAATGAACCTGATAAAAAAAATTAAAAAAACATACATGGCAATCACAGAGGGAGCTTTCAAAATCTGATTGCTCATGCATTCAGCTATTTTACTGGCTGCAGAACTGAGTTCTGGGTCCAATGAATAAATAGCAAGTTTACTTAGTAAAAATCACCAATGTTTTTTGTCTTCTGACTCTAGCAGGATTATGGATCACTCTTTACTCAAAAGAAAATGGCCTCAACATGTTAGTTAAAGAGTGTCCTTACAAATTCCCCATAGAAAAATAACTTTAATTGCCGAGTTAATGACTTGTTACACAAATAACCATAGTGGAAAACCAAAGAGAAAAACTCCATTGACATGGGATGGTTCAATACATTTGTCAATGCAATTAAACATACACAAGCAATTTCACACCTCAACGAATCTGTGCTTAAAATTCTATACTGTACCTGCACTGTATAATATGTTTAGTAAACCCTGCAAAGCATAACAATTTACCTGCTATGCCAGGTAAACAAAACCAAATCCCTTTTCCCTGGCTCACCTTATGAGGCAAAATCTTGGTGTCAGATCAATGTATTGATGGTTAAATAGTTCCCATGGGAAAGAGACTGTAGTCAATTTTTTGAAACACCAAATGTAGCAGACAAGCAAAAACCAAGTACTACAATTCTCTAGAAATCCAAAAAAGAAATGTCTTTTTTTAGAAGGTACTGTATCTGAAGAAGATATTTTCAGTTCAACAGATGGTCATAGCTCAGGCTATTTGATTTAATGTAACCTCTGCCTCGCCTCTCTGATCATCCAGTAACATCTGTGTAATAGTTTCATTCCATCAGAAGCAGCAAACGCTCCATCAGCTGCTCAGGCACATGCAGTGCCGCCCGTCTAGCACCATCTCCACGTCTCCGGCCCCCAAACACTCAATTACCTTAATCCTCTTACTCACAAAATAATCTCCATCCTCCTTAACTTTGATGTCCCATTCTGAATCAATGAGTTCAAACCGTATTAGATATTTCTGCAGGCATTTTGTAACGCTATGGTTTGAATTCATGAAAAATTAGAAAAATTATCTCAAACAACAATCCCTGCATTCAGTGTAAACTCTCACAGTTCAACTAAAAATCAAACTTCTGGCATAATTTACTCACCATCATGCCATTCCAAACTTGTATGATGTTGTATGTTTCTGTGAAACACAAAAGTAGAAAGGTTGAGGAAATTTTTCATGTGATAGTCAAGACCCTTCACCCAAAATAAACAAAAATTTAGCATTTTAGTATAAAAAATGTATGAGTTTACCTTTTTTACAATACAGTATATACAGTATATACAATATATATATATATATATATAAAGTTTACTTGAAGTCTATACAACTTGTTAATTTAAAGCAAAGTTGTAAATTAAAGCAAGATAAAATATATTGCAATAATATAAAATATATTAGATAATATACAAGATAAAGTTTTTTTTTTTTTTTTTTTTACTTAATTTTAAAAAGAGAACAGTGACAGTACGGGATTAAAGAAAGTCAGTTTGAGTCTTATCAGTGAAGTGCAAAGGGCATCTGCATTCTCACTCTCTCTCAACCTCCCTTACTTTGTCCTCTCTGTCCTTCCTTTTGCTTCTGTTCCGATTCATGGCACTCCTAAATCCTCTTCCTCTTCAGAAGCATCTTATCAACCTAAACCGACTTTCTTCACTATGACATTAATTAACCCTGCTTAATTAAGGTCTTTGTTAGGAAGCCAAGAACTCGACCCAGTCTTTCACAAAGCTCCAGTCCAATGCACAGAATATCAGCCGACATTTGACCAGTTCTCAGAAGAGCCGTGTTTATCTGCCAGTAGATTTGATGCTTTACAACACTTTTCAAAACTGCTGTATTAAAGCAAATGATGTTTATGTTCTTCACCCAAGGGATGAAGACCTGTATCCTGTATCACTTTGGCAGGTTTCATCCGAATGGCCGCATCCTCTACCAGGGACGCTCACGGGAAAATGAATAACGATTTTTAATTGTCTGCCTTGCTAACTGATAATGCGGCGAGTGATTTTTAAATGGCCTACTTGCTTGCCAATTTCAGAGGGAACGATTTCTTGCTGCCTGACTGCTCCGAAGTAAATATATCAGTAGAATAAAAGGGAACAATACTTCAGAAACCTGAATCATCTGGGTCTGAGGGGTCGCTCGCTTGAGTCTAAAACTACTGCAGAAAAGCATGCAAGGTCATAGACCGAAGCACGTATCCACGTATCCACCGCCAGCTCCTCGTGGGAAAATACCTCCAGTTCACCTTTGCATTCAAACTTTATAAACCGTTTCAATTGCTGAAGGTTTTTTCAATCACTCAGGTCTCCTCTGAGATGGAATTTCATCAAAATGGTTGTTTGTAATTTCGACTATGCAATTTGTCAAAGGAGATTTACACTGGTACAAAGCTACCAATTAATACCAACTAATTAAGCAGCAATCAGATGTATGGCTGATGAAAAATATTTATTTTGATAAACTACTGTGCCTTTCATTACCAGTTAAATGTTGTCACAGTTTAAAGACCCCATAAAAATTACAGCTTCAATGTATTTGAACTCTGAAGTCATATGAACTCCGAAACCATGATAAAATAAACATTTAACATTATTATATGTATACAATATGTCCATCTCATGCAGCAGAACGGACCAGAAATAAATGTTTGTTCTTTTAAGACTGAGAACTTCAACTCCCCTTAAAGTATGTTACCTGCCTTAAACAATTAGCAAAATCATCTCAATGGATGTTGATAGGCTGGCACATACATGAAAATTGGCGTTTTGTGTTTATATGCCAATCAACTGAGTAAGAAATGCCTTGTAACTAATTACTCTAGAGCAGAAAAATTATAAAAAAATGTCTGATTGTTTATGGCTCTTTGATATGCTGTGCTTCAACTTTTTGTTTTAATATGGAGAAACCCAGCGGTTGGGTTACTGCCCAGAAGGTTGGATTAAACATTTAACCCAACCTTTGGTTGAAGGCAACCCAATCGCTGGGTTTGTCCATATTTTACCCAGCGCTGGGCTGTATTTAACCCAGCATTTTTTAGAGTGTAATGATTAAATAATGAAATTTTTTTCAATTGTTTATTAATAAATGTTCACCTTTTGATTATTGCTGATGCCTCTAGTAATTATGTGTCTGACTTTTAATTTACAACCTATTTTGGGTTCATTTTAAGCCAGCCACAAACAATATTTGAGTTAAATAAAACTACTCAGAAGAAAACAACAGTCGCTGGGTTTGTCCATATTTCACCCAGTGCTGGGTTGTATTTAATCCTGCATTTTCTAGAGTGTAGACTTTTGATAAAGTGTCTTGTATTGAATGTGTGCATGTAGTGCGTTTCAAATATTGAAAGTATATTTGTAAACAATTGTACTTGCATATAATATAATTAAAATGAAATACAAGGCCACTTAGGTTTTCCTTTAGGTTTCTTAACAGATTGAAGAATACTTTAAAAACTACTAAATTATACCCTCATCATAACAAATGTTGAATTACAAATTTTTAAATACATGACAAGGTATTCAAAAGAAATTACATTAAAGTATTGTCACAAATCTGGTCTGTGGACTTCCGTTTACTCACCACCAGAGGTCACTCCTCCATCACATTGACTCTTGCACCACACTATTGTTGCACTTCACCCACGAACTACAATTCCCATCATCCATTGCACTGACGACACATATACAGCTAATTGCACTAATCACGCTCACACTTGAGAATTATTACACAATCACACACCCTACTTAACCCATGGACTTCCTCTTCCTCTCGGCCGAGTCTTGTTCTGCGTATAACACTCTCCTAGTGTTAGCTGCCTTACTAAGTCTAAGTCTAAGTCTAAGTCTAGTTTGTTTATAGTCTCGTTTCCTGTTTCCTGCTCTTGTATCGTGGATTTACCCTTTTCTCACAGTTTCGCACTCTGTGTATACCTCGTTTGGATTATTGCTCAGGTTATCGGACTAACCCTCTTCTCAAGCCCTCTGGATATTGTTCGCCGATCGAGGACCCACGCATCCCTAGGATTACTCTTGTGTCTTGTCTGTGCCATACTCGTTTGCCGGTGTTTTGACCCTGTCTGTTATTTGACTGTTTACTAATAAAAGCTTGCAAATGGATCTGCATGTCTCTCGTCTCGTCGGCTCCGTTACAAGTATATTTCAATTATTAAAAGTTTACCATAAATGTTTTTCAGTACATTCAGCATATTTCAAAGACAATAGAATTATAAAATTGCATATAAAGATTATTTGACCCTTGAGTGGGTCAAAAAGCACTCTTAAATTCAATTGCATTTATTAGAAATGTAAACAATAATGCATGTTCACTTAATTTTAAATAACATGCAATTAATTATCTGAAAACATTACAATCAGTTCTTTTAAAGTACTGTATATTACTTCCGAAGTAAGTAGTATTTTTAAAAGTATGTGAAAATGTACTTCATTTTCACGAAGTACAAAAGAAAGAAAACTGCACTCATAAGCCATTTCATGGGGTCTTTAACACTGTGAAAACCTGGGAAAGTATTTATAATTCACAAACCTTTCTTGGTCAGGTTGGGAGACATGAATAACTACATCCCACAGTCTGAACTGGGAAAACAAGTGCATAATTTGATGAAGAGAGCCTTTGCTTTGAATATAGCCATTCTGTCTGTATAATCATCCTCGCTCTGCAGAAGAAACCACAAGCTGAAAATATAGTTGTGAGGAGACACTTTTCAAAAGGACTATAACAGATTGAAAAGATATGTGTTCCTATAACAGTATTTGATTAGACAGGCTTAGCTTGACTCCTCGCTGTTATGGTATGTTTCCTCAAAGCTATCTTTTATGGCTTACTGAGTCTTCTGCATTCCTTACTCTCTGATTTGACTGAAGAAAGAGAGGCTTTTGCATGTCAGGATCTCAAAACCAGACAGGCAGGGCTTAAAATAACACCTCTGATATTTATGCTTTTAAAAGCATGTTTTGATGTGATCCAGCTGGCCTGCTGGAGGTTAAATGAAATAGATAATCTATTTGAGAGTGACTTTATACAGAACGGATCAAGCGCCGTCATCTACGATAAGATGGATGCATCGCACTTCAGCTAAATTGATTTTTGGTTTTACCCTGCAGCATTTCTTCCTTTTATAAAAGTACTCCGCCTGCTTAGTACAAAAATATTGCACACACACACATATATATATATATATATATATATATATATATATATATATATATATATATATATATATATATATATATATATATATATATATATATGTGTGTGTATGTATGTATGTATAATATTAGTACTCTGGCTACTTAGTATATGTAAATATCTTACACTCCCCATGGCTACATTTATTATTACAATTTAAAATAACGGTTTTATATTGAACATAGTTTAAAATGTATTTTATTTCTGTGACGCAAGGCTGAATTTTCATCATCATTACTAGTGTTGCTTTCGTCAACAAAAATTGTGACTAAATATCGTCGTCAACGAACCTTTATCATGTGATGAAAACGAGACGCAACGTAAATGCTGGTCATGTGACGATGACGATAATTAAATATATAATGCAATATTGTTGACGAATAAAAATGAGTCTAAATGTGTTTTGCAAAATAAAAACTATGCTAAAATGTCTCTTCATTTTCGTTGACTAAAACAAGACGAAACGAAATGTTATAACGTTATTTCGTCTCGTTTAGTCGCGTTGTTATTATTATTATTTTGCAGTATTTCTGTTTGCTGTGTCTCTTCTGGAGCTGCATCAGGTTGCACTGCGCAGACGCAGGCGACGTCACTTCCTCAAGCCCCACTCGCGGCATTATTTAGAAGACGACAACAAACATGTTAACATGTTTGATTGGTAAAATAAATGTTGTAAATTCAAATCAGAGCGTCTTCCTTGTCTGGCATGAATGTATTCTAAAGTCTATAAGGTAACAATAATATAATAAGATAACCTTGTTTGAAATGGGTTTGGCTAAAAGAAAATGTTGGTTTCGTCTGTACTACTAGCGCAGTGGTGGGCCGTCAGGGGAAGCAGGGCCTTCTCTGCTGGACCTATAAAAAACAAAATTGTGTGAAAAATGTTTTTATTGATTATTTAGGTATCATTTTCATTTGTGTAATGTCCACTAAATTGCCTATGATTAGTTTAGTTGAGGTTGAACTGGAATATCCTACATAATAAAGTCCGAGGCCAGCACTACAGATAGTGCTACCCTTTTGTTGAAAGACGTCACATCTGATTTGTTACGAGCATTAGTGACAGAATCATCAGCCAATCAAATTTTGACTTTCAATGACAGCCCGCCCTCTGGGTCCAGCTACATGCCCAGTGCTACCCCTAGCGTTAGACCGCCCCTTTAATCAGGGATTTCTAAGGTACGAACATGAAAGTAAACGAAAAGAAAATGACAGCTGCAATCATCGGCGCCTACACCAGGTCTTGTTGCCGATCTACTAAAATCGTCTTTTTCAAGGCGCTCTTTTGCAGACAAAAGAGAATAACTGAGAAAGGAAGACCTACACCCAAAGTGTATTCGCTAACAAAGGCCAGCAAAGGTTTTATGCGCCATTTCAACGATTGCAACTATGAGTGCTATCAGTGGCTAACAGCTAGCACAGAGCACAAGTAATTTTGTTGGCTGTGTTTACTTTTAAATCCGTGTAAAGGGGCATGGAATGACAGACCCATGGACTTTATTTACAAGTGACAGATGAGTGCTTTATTATTTGATGAGTATTGCACATTGTTATGGAGGTGTAGGCGGTGTCTTGATAATACTGTGGTGTGGTGTGTGGATGTCCAGAGTTTGTACAGTTTTGCTGCTTTTGGCGCGTCGTCATTTTAGAGTGACATGAATGTGCATAGTGACCTGTGTATTGGCGGATTACTTTTACTGACCATGTAGGGAAATTTACTTTGCATTTCACCCACCCCAATCTAGCCTACTATTAAAATAGTTGATCAGCCATCATTGTTTGTTGAGAGCCTGTGTGCAGCATAATGTGTGCATTATATTCATATAGCTGCGTTAGCTGTAACAGAGATGTGTACGATGTTTACAGTTGAAGTTGAGCTTTATTGTCATTCCGCTACATGTGGGGACATACAGTGGAACGAAATGTCGTGCCTCGCAGGACCACGGTGCTACATAAATACAGACATACAACAATGAAGTAAAAAAACACTATAAACCTATATACAACTAACCTTGCTTACTGAAGGCCCTGACTAAAACCCCACGGTATGCCACTGCTACTAGGTACTTATACTACGTGTATATTGATTGAAACTTGGCTAGACTAAAAAGAGTATGAACATGACTAAAACTAATAAAAACTAAAATGACAGCTTCACACAAAGACTAGACTAAAACTAAAATTAAAACAGGGTGCCAAAAACAACACTAATCATTACTCCGGTGTCAAATAATCCTTCAGAAATCATTCTAATATGCTGATTTGCTGCTCAAGAAACATTTCTAACTAGTATAGCCTAAAAACAGCTGCTTACTAGACTCTTTGATGAATAGAAAGTTCAAAAGAACCGCATTTATTTGAAATAGAAACCTTTTGTAACATTATAAATGCATTTAATGTCACTTTTAACCAATTTAATGTGTCCTTGCTGAAAAAAAAGTTTTATTTTTATTTTTATTAGTTTAGTTTTTATTACCTTATTGACTTGCAGTAATCTTTCTTTTATAAAATCCTATACTTCCCCAAACTTTTGAATGATGGTGTATCACAAAAATATTTAATATTTACACAAAAACTGTTTTCAACATTCATAATATTTTTTTCTTGAGCAGCAAATCAGCATATTAAATGATTTCTGAAGGATCGTGTGACACTGTAGACTTCAAAGATGATCACAAAAATAAATTACATTTATTAAAATACAGCTAATTTGAATTGAAATAATATATTACTTTATTTACTTTGTTTTTGATCAAATGAATGCAGCCTTGGTGAGCATAAGAGACTCTCTTTTTTACATTTTAAAAATCATAATTTTGTTGATATTATTCTCTGAAATTACAAGTCAAATTACAAATATATATATACTGTCAAATTATACAAAGATACTGACCAAGAAAAATATTTTTGCAGTGTTGATACGTCTGTTGATTTGCATGCATTTTCCGCATTGTTTCAGCAGCTGATTCACCAAAGGAATTATGCAAACTGCAGCACACAGCAAACTCCCCACAAAATCTGTGCTGAATGGAATTTGCATGGCATAATGCCTGATCTAAGTGCTGTGGAGGATGCAGAAGACTACTGTGATCTGGCGTATTTTCATGCAACGACCTTACATCACTCCACTATTGCACTTAAGGATGCAGCTTAGTGAAAAAGAAAGATTCTTGTGCAAAAGTTCCACAGCTTTTTAGTGTATTGGCCCAAGTAGATGGGAGGGAGGAGATGGACAGTAAGTGTAGCTAAACGTGGACAAATGCATGAATGCAGTGGTAACAGGAGAAAGTGCTGACAGTGGAAAATACAATAAAGCCTGTGTGCTCTATTACACTGCTTGTTAAGTCTAGTAATGTTTCTCCCCTCGAGGAAAAGAGGTAAATGAGGAGAGCTTGTCCTTCTATTTTCCTCTTCCTATTCTCTAGTCAGCATCCTGAGCCCGGAAAGGAACGGGTAATCAATCAGACCAGAAAGCAGGAAGTGAGAATCTAAGGGGAAAAAGACATAATCCGTAGTGGGTGTGTAAGCAGAAGATTTTAGATGCAGAAAGCAGCTTGTATAAAGCCATCATTCATGATGATAAAGTTTCTCAGTCAATAGAAATTGTTCATGTATAGAGATATGTATAGAGTTTCTGTTGACAAAACAAATTTGTTTTACAGTTTCAAAAATTTTCTTAATCATTAGTTTTGTTTTAATAAAACACCACAAAAAAACACTTATTGCCATTTGAAGAAAAATTCGACATTACTGTAAAAGGCAGCAACAAACGAGAAACAGTCATAAGGCTTACTGCCTAACTCCAGGAACACAAGCAATTAGTAGGAGAGCAGAGAGCCTTTTCTTTTCATCTGTAAGTCTGCCTATAAAGAACAGAGAGATAGAACAGAGTGACTTACGGTTGAACAGATGTAATCAAGTTAGTGTAACTGACTGAGAGATTGTTCTACAGGCACTGGGGATGAAAACATGAGGCAAGAATGTTGGAATATGTGCAAAAAGATGAAAATTGAAGCGGATTTGGCTGTTGTAGAAGTCTGTCGCATCTGCTGCTCTAATCCGTGGACGGTGAGCAGAATTCATACAATAGAGGACAAACCTCAAGCTCTGATGAAACTCTTCAATAGCCTTCCTCTGTGCACCACACATGTTTCCATTAGGGCAGTTATTTAAAGTGGCCCATCCAATCATCTGAGGCCGCTGTGCTGGGGATCCAACTTGATTTCTCAATTGAATCCCTGCCGTTTAAATTATTTACTTTAAGTACCTCTTGAGAGTTTAAGTACTTAAAGAAACAGCTCACCCATAAATGAAGATTTTGTCATAATTTACTCATCTTCAAGTCGTTCCAAACCATAATGACTTACTTTCTTCTATTGAGCACAAAAGAAGATATGGGCTTTTTTTAATGCCTTTAATGTGATAGGACAGTAGATGGCAGAGAGAGGGAAGCAGAACTTGAAATGGGAATCGAACTCAGGTCATCGCAAGTGCACTTGGGGGAAGTTGTGGCCTAATGGATAGAGAGTTGGACTCGTAATCCAAAGGTTGCTGGTTCGAGTCTCGGGCCGGCAGGGATTGTAGGTGGGGGGAGTGAATGTCCAGCGCTCTCTCCACCCTCAATACCACGACTGAGGTGCCCTTGAGCAAGGCACTGAACCCCCAACTGCTCCCCGGGCGCCGCAGCATAAATGGCTGGCCACTGCTCCGGGTGTGTGTTCACGGTGTGTGTGTGTGTTCACTGCTGTGTGTGTGCACGTTGGATGTGTTAAATGCAGAGCACGAATTCCGAGTATGGGTCACCATACTTGGCAGTATGTCACTTCACTTCACTTACGCTATATATCAGAGCGCTAACATCGAGGCTATTGGCGCAAACACAAAAGAAGATATTAATAAGAATATGTGTGATCAAACAATTGCTGGTAGCCACTGACTTCCATAGTATTTGAAGTTTGGTTACCCACATTCTTCAAAATATCTTCTTTTTGGCTCAGCAGAAAAACAAAAGTCATACAGCTTTGGAAAGACATGTGGTTGAGTAAATGATAACAATTACATTTTTGGGTGAACTGTCCCTTTAAGCTATTAGTAAAATGTTTATTAAACAATGTATTATCCATTTTATAATTATACATTTTAAACTGTTGGGCCCCTGAGGAAACATGAAACAATGATAAGCTTCGTTTTGCTTCTCTTTATTTTGCATCTGCACATTTTTCATTATTTCAGGATTATTGTAGTTAACTAAAAATGAAAATAAAAAAAATGAATTACTTGAAACAAAATAAACTTTAACTTGAATACTAAACTAACCAAAAATAAAATAAATACATCTGCCAATCCAACATTTCTCATTTTCATTTATTTTAACAATGTGCTAAAATAACTAAAAGTGAAATAATGCCAAGAAAACTATATAGACCAATAAAAATGACACAAATCCAAAGAAACTACAAAAAATGTAACTAAATTTAAAATGGAAACAGAAAATATTAAAACTAGTGCTGTCAAATGATTAATCGCGATTAATCGCATACAAAATAAAAGTTTTTGTTTGAATAATATATGAGTGTGTTCTGTGTATGTTTAATATGTACACTGCCCTCCAAAAGTTTGGAAACACCCCTGGCAAAGTGTGGTTTTGGACGATATCAGCATAAATCCTTATCATTTTTTGGTGCAAATACATTAAAGTAACTTGACATTATAATTGAAGACCAGCAATAAAACATAATAATGGCAATATATACAAGTCAAAGTCAGACATGCCCCTTTGCCAGCTGTGATGCCTGGTTACTGGTTTAAACTTGGCCCAGGTTTTTAAAAGACTTTTGGGTCAGCACACCTTAATACTGTAGCTTCAACAATTGATTGCCAATTCAAAGTCAATGTTTGAATAAACTGACAGCTCAGATGCCCAGATTATGCAGAGCTGTAATAGCTGCTAATGCTGGATATTTTGATAATTTAAGTTTTTTCTATGTATAAACTGTTTATGTAATAAAATATGTTTTTGTAGTTTGTGTTGTCCCTTATCAGTGCAAAATTATGACAAATTAAAAAGGATTCATGCCAATATTGTCCAAAACCCCACTTTTCTTGGGCGTTCCCAAACATTTGGAGGGCAGTGTATATATAAATACACACTCATACAGTATATATTTTGAAAATATTTGCATGTGTTAACATGTCTATATTTATATTCATATAATTTATATTATAAATAAATATATTTAATATATAAACAACATATATACATAATAAATATACACAGTACACACACATATATTATGTAAACAAAAACTTTTATTTTCAGCTTGTGGCTTCTTCTGCAGGATGAAGGGTTATTATACAGACAGCAATCCCTCTATTCAAAGCAAACGTCCATAATAAACTTTACCCTGCCATTGTGATTCAAATGTAAACACATTTACGCCACACAAAAAAGTTAAAAACTCTTTTTCCTGATATGTATACTACTTGGGTAAAGAT
Source organism: Barbus barbus (assembly GCF_936440315.1). Classification (NCBI taxonomy): domain Eukaryota; kingdom Metazoa; phylum Chordata; class Actinopteri; order Cypriniformes; family Cyprinidae; genus Barbus; species Barbus barbus. Next base: position 4,337,477 of record NC_136751.1, read on the forward strand.
GGACGGGAGCCAGCAGTCTACTATTTACAGCTCAGCTTCCATTTACATGTGACTTAACTGAAGTGAACAAACTTTTCACAGGAAGTAAAAACCCCAAAGCTTTCTAGGACACAGTATAGGCTGCATCTACACTGCCAACCTACACACTGAAAATGTGTAAAAAGCTGGGCGATAGACTGATTCCTCTATAGCTAGGAAAGGAAGTTAATAGAAATGCGAGAGAAGGTCAACTCCGCCACCTCTTACAGATCAGATAGAGTCCACAGTACAGCAGCAGAGGAATAAAAGGAATGAATCAGCTTGTAACTCAGGCGCTGCTGGTCCTACTGTGAGTTTTCGATTTAAGAGCAACCTGCAAACACTTTAAGCAAGTTGTCACTTAGCAACCTAAAACTGGCTAACTGAAAATATCTTTCTTTCTTCACATGGTGGAGGGGAATGTGCTTGGTTACCAGGGACGGATTTAATATCTGTTGTGCCCATTTAGTCCGCTCATCATATCAGTGGCAAGTGCTCATTGGTCAATAAATGAGTGTATGTGCACACACGAGCTATATGCTGACATTTGACCTACTTCGACTACATCAATGCGCCTCTTGAGACTCATCCTGTGTTTTCTCAAACTCACAGCACTACTTGGCCTTGTTGTGCTGGCGTCCTTAACTGCCTCGAATCCTCTTGCATTTGCAGTTGCTGTGTAATAAATCATTTCTACTGTCTTGGAGAAGTATCAGTAGGAGGTGCACAGTGCATGGCTGCGCACTGCCATCAAGCATAAGTTTGCTGTCTGACAAACTCTTTTAAAGGGACAGTTCACCCAAATTTACTCGCCCTCAACCAAACCTTATGCTGTGGAACACACAAGGAGAATCTGAAGAATCTTCATGCAGATATTTGTCCATACAATGACATCCGTTATTGTCTCTCAAAAGAAAGAGTCGACTCTGAATCATTGAAACAAGTCGTTTTTAAAACAATGCCCAAGCCGTTTCATGTTGATGTCAGTTGTTGGTCTTTTCGTGTTGCGGTGCGTTCGCCCTGCGAAGGGCACTTCGGAGTGAAAACAATCATGGCTGCCATATTGAAGTGTCGTTCCAAACCGAAGTGCTCAGAATTAGCCACTTCAAAGGGCCAATCAGATTAGCGTCATGCAAAGAAGGTGTTTGGAAAAAAATCATCGTTGTGCGAATCATTTGGGATTCGTTGAGCAAATAACGTAAAAATAAATGCATATTATAAGACAATGAAAGTGTTTTTTGACCTTGCATGCAGGTCAGTCTGTCATTGGGGACTCCCAAAACCAAAATATGGACATTTCATTACCCATAATAGGGGCACTAAAGCCTTTATGGAAAATGCATTATAAAGGGTTAGGCTATAAAGCATTATAATTATTCATAATGTGTGCTGTAATGCATTATATCTTATCGTAAATAATAATAGCAAAATTTTAATTGCAAAGGGTAACAATGAATTGATAAGTGTTGCAATGTATTAACTATGGTCACAATTATTCATGAGATTGTACAATGAATTATAATGGTGCATTACAAGACATAATTAATACATTATAACTAACATTTTCAGGTCAAAAGGTCAAATTGTCTAATATTGTAAGAAATTAATACTAACCTTGACACAGTCAAGAGGATCTGCAGCAGTCGTCGATGTCATTCGATTTTTTTTTTAATTCCTGCATGATAGGCGTAACAATATGACTTGTTCTCCCCTCAAAAGTAAAAAATAAAATAAAAATAGCTGTATGTATGTAAATAGAAGCGGACAAAGAATGGTCAGTTTGGTGTCAAAAACGTAAAATGGTGCACAGACACATTGTTCCAGAATTGATGTCATTCCCCATTTATTTTCCTCTTATGTTCCACAGACAAAATAACAGGCTTTTAAGAGCACTACTCCTTTAAACAAGTCCTCCTCTCAGAGTTAAACTTTGTGGATCCATTTTCAAGCTCTGCAATGTACTTTTAGAGACTTTCTCCACTACTGTGGCCAAATTCAAAGGGTTTCACTGCGCGTTGCGCTTCACTTTAATCGAAAGTGCTTTGTCTGCAGTTCTGCAGAGAGCGAGGAGTCCGTGCCCGACGGTCAGTGAAGTGTACTAGCTGTAAGGAACTGCAGAAGGGGGACTCAGGGTCAGCTCGGTCAGAAGAAACGGTCCATTTGCCTGAGTGAGTCCTAACACAGAAAGTGAAGCACTCATTCAGGTAGAAAACGACAGAAGAGAGTGGGCGTCTTTTTTTAACGACTTATTGCTACCCACGCTTCCCTGCTCACCGATTGAATAATTCAGCGGGGAAAGCCCTGGGGGTACGAGGTGACGAAAAAGCTAAGCACTGTTGCTTTAAGAAATATCTGTGGCAAAAGCATTACATGAAATTGATCCAAACGCTTTCCCTCTATCATTAAATTGAGGACAGGAACACACAGCAGAGGGGGAAAATATCTGCTCGAGTGGCAGAATAGGGTTACGCAACTTCACACAAATATGCGCAGCCGTGTGTGTGTGTGAGGACTAACACTTGATACTCTGGTTGCTCATAAATAATTCAGCGTGAAATGACAATAAAATGTGTGAAAATTAGTGAAGTTTGCTTCTAGGGTCAGTGAAGAACCCTGCATGAACCCAGTTACCTACTTTCCCTTATAATATCTGTCCGCATTTTTTTTTTTTTTTTATGAAATAAAATTGAATGGATGACTCGGAAAACATTTGCTGAAGAAGCGTTTGAGAACACCTATAGACATAATTTCTTAGGCCTGCTGAGTTAATGTTAAAAGATGCCATTCAACATGTCTCTCTCTGCAGCGGATGCCAGCGAATTTTGCCTTCTGCTAAATGGGTTACATTAATTTTTGTTCCCTCCCATAGTTGCTAACTCGGAGCTCAGACATGCCTCTCGAAGTTACAAAAGTGAGCTGCTCTGAAAAATAAGATCAAATGCAATCTGACACACTGTAAATTAATAATTGAGGAGCTGTGATGAAAATTTACCAAATTCCTCATTGTGAGAAGCTGCAATACGGTTTCATTTGGATGCTAATGTGATTGTGTACTTAAAAGTTTCCTGTGCATAAATCAGCAACGTCAATCAAACCAGCGGCAAGCAAGAAATATAACCGTAATTAAGTTTAAATGCACGTCTTGGCTTTCTAAACAGCAGTGTAATGTAGTTTATATTACTTTTCTCACATTTCAATCCATAAAGGTGTGTTATGCCTGAACTCAATAATAAAATGGCACAGCAGCAGGCGTACAGACAGAATCCTGACAGCCTACAATATCTCGTTATATATCTGATCTCAATCATGGCTCTCGCTCCTCCTCAAAGATGCTGGCAGCAGCTCTAACAGAGCATGAAATATGACATGACAGTATGTCATTCGCTGAGACAGTCTGAGTATCGTTAGGACGTTAAGACGGAGACGTTCAAATAGACATCATACATTCCTTGTATGTCCATCAGAAAATGAGATATCTTTAGTATGGCAACAGTTTATCCGGCCTTCTGCTTCCCAGATATTTCTCGAGAGAAAAAGACACTAGTAATCTCATATCTGTCTCCTCTGGAGTTTTTAATCATGTCTCAAACTGTGATACCAAAATCTTCAATAAAAAGTCAATAAAAAATCCAGAAATAAAATATATTAAACAAATTCTCTTATTTGTGTCTTTTTTTTCTTTCTTGAGCTATGAATGAACATGAAAATGTACTATGAGAGAAGTCACTCATATAAAACAAAAATCACAAATGAGATCTCTTTATCTATGTTGTTTCTTCTAGTGGTCGACCAATGACTCCAGATGTCTTTTCTGGAAGTATGTAAGTTAGGTGAATGGGTACGAAATTCCCAGAATAGGATTGCTTTACAGCAGAAACAAATGCAAGTGTACAGCACCGTAATTATGACAGAGAATTCTACTCACTTACCTGTAGGGGGCTCCAAAGTCGCAAAACTATGGTGACCAGGAGGGGACATGTTCGGTTCATTTAGTTTTGTCATGGCCACGACATATTAACTCATGGGAACAGGATAATATGTCGGTAAATTGATCTTGTGGCCACAACATAATATCACGTTGACATCACTTTGTAGGCCGATCGGCTGTTAGCATCACACTGGTTCCCTCGACAAAAAGCCAGTAGGATTTTTCCATAGGCTTTTGGATTATTGCAAAAAATAAGCTCTGTGTTCAATCACAGTTCATGAAACTTACATGGTTTGTCCATCAAGATAATCTTCATAAAATAATATAACTTTGATAAATTTTGAAGCCTAAATAAAAGCGCCGGAATTTAAAAGCTAAACTTAAGCTATAAACGCTCCTGACAACTTTTTCAAATTTATTTTTAACATGATCAGTGAAAAGGATTTACTGTGTGGATGAAGTTGAATCCATTCTACATGAAACTTTTCATACAAACTGGAATAAATACAAACCTAAAACTGAAATGAGACATTAGTAATAAATAGTATCGTGAATAAATGAAATAATCATAACTAAGGAACATATGAAAACACGTATTTCTGTACATTTCGAAATAAGATGCATTAAAAGTCAATATATCCTTGATTAATATTAATATTTTAATAAAAAATGTATCTCCATGTACTATTCGATAAAATTCTAGTGCATTTAATCTATTAAATATCAACAGAGTGAGTGAGTTTTCGAATATGGTAAGATTAAACTTATTTTAGTGAATAAAATACCACATTTCAGCTATCATTTTGTTAGGGTGGGTACACAAAATGTTATTTTATCCTTGCTTCTATAAAATCCTCAATCTATATGCTTTCTAACAGCTTCATGTGGCCGCAAACATTTAATTTTAACGTGGCTTTAAGCACTATGCATCGTTAAAGGGGTCATATGATGTTGCTAAAAAGAACATTATTTTGTGTATTAGGTGTAATGCAATGTGTTTATGCGGTTTAAGGTTAAAAAAACACATTATTTTCCACATACTGTACATTATTGTTGCTCCTGTATGCCCCGCCATTCTGAAACGCGTCAATTTTTACAAAGCTCATCGTTCTGAGAAACGAGGTGTGCTCTGATTGGCCAGCTATCCAGTGCATTGTGATTGGCCGAATACCTCAAGCGTGAGACGGAAATGTTATGCCCCTCACCGTATTGTGATGCTGCGTCCCGGCGCAACGACACAAAAACAATAAAACCCATTATAAACGAGGCATTTGTTGCATCCAGTGGGGACATAATTACTGATTATAATGACTTATACTGTCTTTTTACGCGTCGCATCGCGCCGCGTAAACATTACCATGTCTGCATTTGTGATCGTAGAAACGCCAAACAACAAGCACTACTCTACACTGCTCAAAACTCGCATTTGAATCGTCAGTGGCAAATTCTTTAAATAAGAAAACATACTTACAGGCTGTGAGTCAAAAGCGCCAGACTGTCCTTGCAAAGTTGGAATTGCCCCACTTTATAGAAACAGCCTTTGAGCAAGCCAGCATTGTAGGCTACTCTTCCAGGTTCAGGAAGTAGTCCTCCGTAAAATGCGCTGCACACACTCTATTTGGGTTGAACTGTTCTGGAACAGTGTTGTAAATACAACTTAACCACTGATTTCTAGTTGTGTCCTCTTTTGGAAGCCCAAACAACGTGCTTTCACAGCAAAACACTTCGTCTCCACGACATGGCGCCAGCGGCAGCAACAATACTACAGCGAGAATAACAGTTCTGCCTTCTTTCATTGCGTATACGTTTGGGCGGTGTTATGCAAATCTTCCCAAACAGTGATGTTGACATTTGGGGGCGTGTTTAAATGAGCCGTTTTAGGGGGGGCGTGGTCGAGTCTTAACTTTTATAAAGAATATCTCTTTGGTTTTGAGACTTTAGTCTTTGCTATTTCAGGGATCTTATGGGGGATGTCGTGGCCTAATGGATGGAGAGTTGGACTTGTAACCTGAAGGTCGTGGGTTCGAGTCTCAGGTCCAACAGGGATTGTAGGTGGGGGAGTGAATAACCAACACTCTCTCCACCCTCAATACCACGACTGAGGTGAGACCCTTGAGCAAGGCAGCGAACCCCCAACTGCTCCCCGGGCGCCGCAGCATTGGCTGCCCACTGCTCCGAGTGTATGTTCACTACTGTGTGTACACTTGGATGGGTTTAATGCAGAGCACAAATACCGAGTATGGGTCACCATACTTGGCCACACACCACTTCCCTCCCCGTATCTATGCGCAAACAGCTTATAACACTCCAAAGAAAAAGGAAAACTTGAAATCGCACCATATGACCCCTTTAAAATTTCACTTTCACCGTGACTAAGCCATGTTGTTCCATTTTGTGATTATTCCATGTTGTGTTTACATGGAATAATCGTAATATGAGTTTACCTAATGCTACGAACCCAGAGTCTCTGTATCAAGTGATAAAACAATCATCTTCCATACAAAAACTCGTGTTGCATTTCAGGGCAAAACAAAACAAACAAAAAAAACATTGTCGAACAACAATATAAAATGCGGGAAACTATTAATTGGTTATTCTACAATTAATTGTACTATAAATTATCCTACAATTAGAAAATACTGTAAATTGTTCGGCGTGATGAAGTTTAAGCTTTGACAGAGCAACCAGCAAGATATTTTTTCTGTGTGATCACATGAGTGTGTATAATTACAGTCTGTATTTTCACCTCCATTTCACTCAGAGCTCACTCTGGATCTGTTGTTGCTTGTTTGCTAGTGCCAATATTTAAGGTCATCAGTGTTTATGCAGTCTGACTCGTATGTGACATTTTTTAGTTTTTGTTGTTCTCATAATAACTACTGCAAGTGGATGTAAAAATTCAGTGATCAGGGGCCAAATGAAGTCCGAAGGGTCACCTTTAACTCCAGCAGGAAGTCAAGGGCTGATAGCTCCCTGATTGTGTGCTGCACTGACTCATTTAATGACATCTCGAGAGTTCACTTTGATTGCAAATTGGGGACGTTGTGACCCTCATCAGCACCATATGCCACTTAGGATCAACAATCATCCCTGAGAGATTACAAACATCACCGTAAAAATACAGAACGGGTTGGCCGCAGCCTCTCCACTTGGTCCTTCACACCTCAGGAGACTGAATAGAGGACCGAAAAGAGCTATCGGAAGTGAAGCATTAACTTTTCCTAAGATGTTCCTCTCGAAATTCCAGAGGAGAAATGAAACTGTTGGCATACAAAAAGCATATAAGAGCTATAAAATGAATGTGAAGACATAGCTCAAATAAATTGCTATTTGAAAAATCTGACAAATGTTTGAGCTCCGATTGAAATATTCAGTCTTTCTTCTATCTGAGCACAGTTGTTAAGATTGCTCTTGAAACTTCATTCGCAACATTTTTGGGTACAAAACCTTTTTTTTCATATACAATTATATTTGTTTGCATGCTAAAACATATGAACAAACAGTGTCCTAAACATAGACATTACTACATATTTAAAGCTGCATACACTATTTGTAGATACTTGTTGTTATAGATAGATTTTATAAATACTCAAGATCACATTATGCAAGCATGAAATGTAAGGACAAATTTTCCTAAAAACATTCATGATTTATTTTAAAAGTGTATATTTCTAGTTTCGATGAATTATTACTATTTATTATGATTTTTTAAAAACAGATTATATAATTGTATAGATAAATTTGAAAAAATAAATTTGAGACAAATGTTGAAATATTCACCCCGGGTTTCACAGACAAGGCTTAAGCCTAGTCCTAGACTAAACTGTAAATCTGAGCTTGTTTCAACTGAAAGAAACTCGCACTGATTGATCTTAAATCATGCCTTTGTTTTGTCTTAAGATGCACAGTAATATTTATTTCGAAGGCATGTTTATAAAAATCACTTAAATGTCCTAATTGAACTATGGCCTAATCCTGGCCTAGGCTAAGCCCTGTCTATGAAACCAGGCCTTCATCTTTTAACAAAGATGTTGGTATCTTGGCAAATTTGAGCACAGTTGTTGAGATCACTTTTTAAACTAGTACTTTATACGCAACATTTACAAGTACAATAATTGTGTACGTTTCAATAGGTCTAAACGTAGACACTGCGGAAACACATTATTTTACAGCTCCAAATTTTTTTCCAAATTTTTTTTTTTAATTTTTACTATTTTATATAGTTTATGAATACTCACAATATCACACTGAATAAGCAAGAAACATCAGGCTTTTCACTGATGATTTTATGTTAAAATGTATAATAATCAGCTTACGTTATTGTATAGATATATTCTACGAATACTCACAAGATCTCGTTGGACAAGCAGGAAACATCAGCAAAAGTCTCAATTTGCTCTATGAAATAAACGATTGCGATCTAATTTGTCAAAAGATAGTATTTGTTAAACGCTGAAGAACTTGTGCTTGTGAATTCACTGTCGATGCATAAAATAAATGGGCGTATGCTTTGCACAGCTGGATTTGTGGTAAATCATTGGTAAATCATGTCAGAAATGGGCACAAAATAAACAGGGTGTCCTCTCTCTTAACTGCATATTGATTCCAAGTCTATAGCCTGAGCAAAACTTTCAATAAACGCTGAACTTTTTGAGGATTTTGTGTTAGATTAATATTTCTAAAACGTGGTGTCATTTTGATTGACATCTCTGACATCTCCTGTTATTTGTGGTGGGCTCTGAAAATGACAACTAAGAATAGAGAAACACACAGCTGTCATCTTTAATGAGCATCACTCTGCCTGTATGCCTGATGGATTTCAGGTAAGACACATGCAGCTTTACAATAGATGCTTTCAGAAGATTCAGTCAGAGCACAGTCTCGTCTGAGGACAGACCAAGAACCGACACTATCGCAATTGATTCCAAAATGAACTGTGTGAAAACATTATTAGCTTGCGGTATGATTACGCGGCCGATTTTCTTCGTGTTTTATGATTGGCTTTCTTGTTGTGGAGCAAAGGTAATCAATTTTTTGTTTTATTCCGAGCAAAATCCATTTATGTAAGAGACAGACCTAACAACACAGAGTGTACTCTTGTCCTTCGTCTTCATAATACAAAGCCTCAGGGCCGAATGTGGTGTTCCCATGACAACCGTCTATGACATGGGGCCATTTTGTGTAAACAACAACATTATGGAGAGTGGCCTGACTTCAAAGAAAGTCACAATGAAACAATATCAGGCCGGATTGTAGAATAAATGTGATTAAGGGAAGTTGGCTGCTATGAGACAAATGTGAGGAACACACACACATTAAGTATACAAATGTCGTCTTAAGCACACATATCTGCAAATGTACAGCAAATAGGGTTTTGCTGAAGAATAATGAAATGAATGCAAATGGATCCATGTGTTTGAAATGGACATTTCATTCCTGGGCTTGTTATTTTCCTAAAACATTCTTGATTTTAGGTTAAAATATATATCTTTGGTTTCCATGACTGGTTACTGTTCATTTATAATGATTTTTTTTTTTTTATTAGCTTGTTTTATTTTATTTTTTGTTATTCACTTAAAGGAGACCTGTTATGCCCATTTGTGTAAGGTCCAGAATTTGTTTGTGAAGTTTTAACTCAAAATACCGCACAGATCATTTATTATATCATTTTGAAAATGCCTATTTTGAGTGGAAGCAGAAACGTGCTGTTTTGGTGCATTTATCTTTAAATGAAAATGAACTGCTGTTCCCCGCCCCCCTTTTCCAGAATAGGGCTGTGCCTTTACAGCTCGTTCCTCAGATGCTCTGCTAAAACATCTGTTTAGCAGTATAATAATAATCTGCAGCAGTATAATATACAGTAAACAGATCGATAAATCCACTGCTCTCTGGTCTCCTCTGAGGCTGGGACTCTAAATAGTGTTCTGTGCTCATCAGTGCAGCCAACGACAGAACAGTTAGCATGCTTTGCTCAAACATTCGCCATGGCATTAGAACTGGTACACTGTTGATGCTTGCAAAATCACAATGGCGGCGCCATGGGTGGAAATGTGCAGATTAAGGGACAGTAATATTATAATAGAGCCCCTTTCACGGTCGGAGTTAAATGAGTGGCTCATTTTTTCACATGCTTGCAGAGAAAGTCTTACCAAAAAATGTGTTGGTAAGTTGTTACTTTTCACATTTTCTGGGTTGGTAGATGCACCGGGGACCCGGTTTACAGCACTTAAACATGGAAAAAGTCAGATTTTAATGATTTGTTAGCTTTGAATAATCCTGTGCTACAGCAAATAATTTTTCTTCTTCCTAGTACAAATATTATTCAATTAATATTCAACCAATTCCAGTGAGACTTAAAGGGATAGTCCACCTGAAAATGTCATCATTTCGGTTTTGGGTCCCACTGACTTCCAAAAGATACTATAGAAGTCAGTGCGACTTGAAATTGTTACCAACGGTTGCCATCATACTTCAAAATATCTTCCTTCGTGTTCCACAGAAGAAAGAAATTCATACAGGTTTGGAACAACTTGAGGATGAGTAAATGATGACAATGTTTACTTTGGGTGGACTGTCCCTTTAAATAATATACATTTGATAATTTTAGATGGCATACAACATGTCAACTGTCCATCCGCAAATTCTCAAATTTGTCTTTCACCATGGGCATCATATCATTCCCATATAAGTGTGAAATGTGGTTTCATTCTATTTCTGTTGGGCTATATGTTTCCCCATTGCTCTGATATCAAGATGGTAAAGATAGCTCAATTCCAAGACATAGAACACCAAAAAACAGTTTAGGGTGCGAATTTAAAGGGACATGAAGTCCACCCATATAGAAAGAGATGAAATTACATGTGATATTGCTTTTCTGTGAAATTAGATGGGTCACACTGAAGATCATAATCAGTCACAGAAAGAAGTGGATGATATTTTACGCTGCGGTTGACATTCTGCAAAATTCCTTTGAAGTATGGCATCTATATACCATATAATAGACTATATATGGCTTTTTCCACACAATATTCCTGATTTGCCACACTACATATTACATTATAACATTTCCCAGCTGGTAAATTGGGCTGTGAATTATGAGTGAACAATGAGTTGTTTACTCTGACCTACTGTATGACCAATACCAAGAGTAAACACAATTAAACCAAATAGCCTTTGAGAAAAGAGCAGCACATTTGTGAGTCTCATTAAAGATAATAAAAGATAATAACATTCTGAGCTCAAATACGCCTTTGGCTATCACTCTCTGTACAGATGTCAGACCCAAAGCACCTATGAACTGTTTCCATGCCACAGTTTCATGCCCGTTGACTTGTTTCCACAGTTACAGTTCAAGAGGTCAAAGTTTAACAGGTTAGCATGATCCAGTCAGCTCATATGTGGATATTACTCCATTATGAGGGCATCTTTCTCCATTGAGGGTCATTTAAAAGACATATATAGATGTTTTAATAATGACAAACTATTTGAAGACTTTTAAAAGCATTAAATTGACTTTTCATAGTTATAAAAAATAAAACGAATAAATTAAGATCATTGGAGTATGCTAAGAAAATACTATTTCAGCCTTTCTTCTTCAAAATTTCATGTATTTTTTAACTATTACTTGCCAAGTTTACTGTAAGTGTATTACAGTAAAATAAATAGTAAATAATTTCACTCTGATGGGATTATTTTTAGTGCATATTTCTAGACTGTAAATAAAGATTACTGGAGTATGCTAAGAAAATACTAGTTCAGTCTTTCTGCTTCAAAACTTGATTAATGTGTTACTTGCCACTTCTTTGAATCAATTATCACTCAGAAATTGCTAGTAAATTTCACAAATAATTACGAAGTAATTAATGTAAATTAAAAAGTTAATGTAATTATTATTTTTTGTATATTTCTACTCTGTAAAAAATGTCTTCATAAAAAAATATTATGAATTATTGGAGTATTTTTGGAGTTTGTGGAGTATGTTTTCTACATTTCATGTTTCATTTAACTTGTTACTCGCATTTTTTGTCTTATTAGCAATTTCTGAGTGAGACTGTTTCAAAGTACTTTTTAGTGACAGTAAATTCAGCCTGATCATTTAGTATATTTATACATTATAAATGATTTTCCATTGTAAATAAAGATTACTGGCATACATTTAAGATTACTTAAATGTATTTTAAATGTATTGTATATTTAAATGTAAATGACTTAAATGTACTTTATTACTGGCATAAATTGGCACACATATACTGACATGCAAGAAAACAAATATATAAAAAAATTTAAATAAAAAAAAATTCTGAGCGAAAACTGATTCAAAGTTATTACTACACTTGTTTCCCCCCATTGTATTTATTTCCCCATATGAATGAATGCATGACTATAGTAATCAAACCAAATCATCATCTACAACACTGCATCTATGGTGGGTTGCCATTGCTCCTCTTTGACATGGCAGCAACCAAATGTGACAATATGGTGGAAGCATTAGTTAAAATTTATATATATATATATATATATATATATATATATATATAGTAGACAAGACAGGCAATAAAAATTGCTATTTGTGAAGGGA